>NW_016826229.1:48951-69018 GCF_001698545.2 Rhinopithecus bieti
CTTCCTTCCTTTCTTCCTTCCTTCCTTCCTTCCTTCCCTCTCTCTGTCTCTCTTTCTTTTCTTTCTTTCTCTCTCTCTCTTTCTTTTACTTTTTCTTTCCCCTCCTTCCCTCCATCCTTCCTTCCCATGACCTTGGTACCAATTTACTCTATTAGTCAGTTCTAGGTTGCTGTAAAGAACCGCCTGAGATTGGGTAAAGAGACTGGGAATGAGGTTTCCTTCCTTCCTTCCTTTTTTTTTTTTTTTTTTTGACAGTTTCACTCTTGTTGCCCAGGCTGGAGTGCAGTGGTACAACCTCGGCGCACTGTAACCTCCTCCTGCCTCAGTCTCCCAAGTAGCTGGGATTACAGGTGCCCACAATCACGCCTGGCTAATTTTTTTTTTTTTTTTTTTTTGTATTTTATTTTGTATTTTTAGTAGAGACACAGTTGTACCATGTTAGCCAGGCTGACTCGAACTCCTGACCTCAGGTGATCCCCCTGCCTCAGACTCCCAAAGTGCTGGGATTACAGGCATGAGCCACTGTGCCCGGCCTCCATCTCCTTTCAAAGTCCTTATCTTTTTGGATCAAAATGGTTAAAATTTAAGAAAATAATTCATGCATTTATACCATTGGTTATACCTGGATAATTTTCAAGTCGTTTTCCTTGTTACTTATGCTTCTTTGGCTAATTAAATTCAATGAGAATGTTGTGTTTTAAAATACCCAGCATTCTACATGAACCAGTGAATTCCATCTTACTGGCTTTTATTCCTTTTCTACTTATTAAATAAAGGAATTCTCTAAAGATTAGTCCTCTTTTATTTAAGAATTCCTCAATTAACACATGAAATGTTTATATATTAATCTAAAATTGTTCCTCAAATTTTATTTCCTCCTCTCCAACTGAGTATCAAATTATTTGGATGCTAATTTCTTGAAATTTTTCAAATTCAGTTTATATTAGAACCCTTTGCTTCCTTCTGAGATGGATTAAAATAAATTGCAATTCTTTACCTCCTGCTTTAACTCCTGCGTAAAACAGCTAATAAATAAATACAATATGTGGAAAGTATGTTTTTAAGATACTGGACATTAATCAACAAAGCTCAGTGAAGTGATCCCTGACCTGAAAATGAAAGAGGTAATATCACTACAGATTCTATTGATAATCATAAAATAAGCAAACAATGAACAATGTTATGCCAATAAATTAGACAACTTAGATGAAATGGACAAATACCTTGAAAGACACAAACAACAGGAGTTCACTCAAGTAGAAACAGACAACTGTAATGGCCTAACTTTTATCAGTATATGACTTGATAATCTCTTACCTCCTCATCTGAGTTTGATGCCACCTTTATAATGGTCTGAAGCCTTTCAAAATTTGAGTTAATTTTTAAGATTTATACCTCCTTTTCTTCAAAATTGTTTACTCTTCATTAATCTTTTGTAATATTCCTAACATTTTCATCTTTCTTTTCATTTCCTACTGTCCTTTTATCTTAAAATTGTATTGCGGTGATACTTTGTCTCTGTACCTTTTTAAAAAAGACCTAACATGTAGCATAATTCCTAGTACTTAGTACTCAGTGGAAATTTGCTGAATGAATAATGTGATGGGGTCAAATGCATGAGCTTTGAAAATGAAGCTTCCAAAACTTGAAGCTTGGCCTTGAAAATCTATCTTTTCAAAATCTTCCTGATGTTTCTGCATCATAGTTTGCTCATCTTAAAAGTTAAAATAATTGTATCTTCCTCATACAGTTGTGATGACTGACATAAATTAATATATTTTAATCACTTAAAGCAGTTACTAGTACACAGCAAACTCTCAAAAAACATTTGTTACTAAAGCCATGCATCACTTAATGATGGGGATAGTCTCTGAGAAATGCATTCCTAGGTGATTTCCTTATTGTACAAACATCATACAGTGTACCTTTACAAACCTAGATGTTATAGCCTACAACACACCTAGGTTATATGTTATATACCCTATTATCACTCCTAGGCTAAAACCCTGTGCAGTATCCTACTGTACTGAATACTCTCGGCAATTTTAACAAAATAGTATTTCTGTATAGAAATATATCTGAACATAGAAAAGATAAAGTAAAAACATAGTATGGAAGAAAACAAGTGATTATACTTGTGTAGGACACTTACCATGAGTGGAACTTGCAGGATGGGAAGTTGCTCTGGCTGAGTCATGAGTAAATGGAGAGTGACTGTGAAGGCCTGGGCCATTACTGTCCACTACTTTAGACTTTATAAACACTGTATAATTGAGCCACACAAATGTTCAAAAATTGTTTCTTCAATAAGAAATTAATATTAACTTTAAACTTTTCTACTTTATAAACTTTTTATTTTCTAAGTTTATTGGCTCTTATAACACTTAGTTTAAAACACAAACACATTGTACAACTGTTAAATATATTTGCTTTGTAAACTTTTTTGCTAAAAACTTAAGAGAGAAACACACACATTAGCCTAAGCTTACAGAATGTCGGGATCCTCCATATAACTGTCTTCCACCTCCATATGTTGTCCCACTGGAGGGTCTTTAAGGACAGTAACATGCATTGAGCTGTCATCTCCTATGGTAACAATGCCTTCTTCTGGGATACTTGCTGTGGGACCTGCCTGTGGCTGTTTTACAGCTAACATATTTTTAATAAGTGGAAGAAGTGCACTTCAGAATAATGATAAAAATTATATAATAGCAAATACATAAACCTGTAACATAGTTGTTTACTATCAAGTATTATGTATTGTACTTACTTGCATGTGTTTACATTTATGCCTTTGGCAGTGTAGTAGGTTTGTTTACATCAGCATCCTCATAAACATGAGAGTAATGTGTTGCACTGGGACCTTACAACAGCTACAGTGTCAGCAGGTCATAGGAATTTTGCAGCTCCATTATAATCTTCTGGAACCATCATCATACATGTGGTCTGTCATTGACTGCAAATCACTATGCACGGCATTACTGTATTGTGAATGAATGCATGAATCATTGTGCTAAGAAACAATAAAAGTCTTTTAAATATGGATGTGCCAAAGTTTTACCAGTGCTTTAAAGAATACATTTGAGAGCTTGAAGGATAGATCAAGGGAGATTTGACCTAGTATCAGGGAAGTCCATATGGAGGTAATCCATAATCCATCCCAGAGAGGCTATGCATCTGAGTTAAGGCAGTAGTAATTATTGGTCTTTACGAAAATTCAAATTAAATTCACAATGAGGTACTACCACACATCTAGCAGAATGATGATTAAAAAAAAGAGAGAGAGAGAAAGAGAGAGATAAATTTTCAGTTTTTGTAAGTTCTCGTAACTACACATAGTTGCTGATGGAAATGCAAAATGGTACAGCCATTTTGGAACACAGGTTTCTAGTTTATTTTAAAATTACACACACACTCACCATATAACCGAACAATTCCACTTCTAGATATTTACCTCAGAGAACTGAAAACTTACGTTCACACTAAAACCCATTTGCAAATGTTTAGAGCAGCTTTACTCATAATTGTCAAAGCCTGGAAACAATTTAAATGTCCTTCAACCAATGAATGGCTAATCAAATTGGTAAACAGATGAAACGGAATACTAATTAGCTATAAGAAGTAAACTATTGACACACAGAACAGCATGCATGAATTGCAAATGCATTTTGCTAAGTGAAGGAAGCCAGTTCCAAAAGGCTACATACATTGTATGATTTCATTTACAGGAAATTCTGGAAAAGAAGATATTATAGGGACAGAAAACAAATCAGTGGTTGGCAATTGCCAGAGGGTAGCGGTGGCAGGAGGAGTTGACTATAAAAGGATAGGGGGAAGTTTGGAGGGATGATGAAAACATTCTAAATCTTGGCTATATTAGGCTTCATAAAACTGAACATGCTTGCCAACGTTCACAAAGCTGTACACTTTTCAAAAATCAAGGGATTATACTGCTTCTTTGAAGCAAGAGCCTGTGAAATTTCCCAGTTAAAATTTATGGTTTCACCCAGATTTGTTTTTTGTTTTTTTTTTTTTGGAAATTTCTTTTTTTTTAATCAGTGAATCTTATTTAACACTATTTTGCTATTTAAATTAACATCTGGATGTTTGATATATAAACATTTGAACCTGAATGAAGCGGAGAGTTCTAAAAAACAGTATGGATTTTTTATGAAGAGTTCGAATAATATAGTTTGTTCACAATAAAAACTTAAACTTGGCATGGGCTCACTGTGTTCTAAGTAAAATTAATAAAAAGATGCCTGTTTAATTATAAAGACAAAGAAAATAAATTATAATGAGTACTAGGAAGTGGGAAATAAAACTAGGGCTGCTTTGTGAAAATAAAATAATTTTAGAAGTGAAGAAAAATTATCTACTAAGTGTAGATGAAAATAAAGGTTGTGCTGCAATGATTGTATGTAAAATGGGATAGGTAAAGATAAAGTTCTTATGGAGAAAATTTGAAAATTAAAAGTAAGAAAATATAAGGATTGGAACATTTTAAGTGTAAAAGATGGAAATTTGGAGAAATGTGGGGCTCATTTGTACATTTGCAAGTTAAAGGCATTAGACTCGACTACATTGAAGAACAAGATAATGCATAAACACAAGAGAAAAGAAGCATAAGAAAAGGATTTTGGGGAGAAATACATGTGTGTGTGTGTGCACGTGTGTGCATGTGTATGTGTGTAGGCATAGGTAAAGGAAAAATGTGACTAAAGAAGAAAAATGATAGTCAGGGTAATGAAAATATATTCAACTAAATATTAAAATAATTTACTTATATTCAATTTTCATTTAATCCTTTTGAACACATATGGGAGAATCAGGTGACAAGAGTGTTAATGACTAGTAAATAGTAGAGGTAGGAAGGGAAGTTGTCTGTTACCCAAAATTTTATCCTTTCCTTTTACCACCATTTTCCCAAGATCAATGATGCATGGTTGGTGTTTTGTTACATTTGTTTATCAATGGATTCTTCATTTACAGTTGGAAAAAATAAAAGTCTACCTGCCATAATCTAAATAATAGTGGAAATTTTACTTTTATTAGCAGTAGAAAATTAAATATATGTAATATTTTTAGTTCTTAACCACAATTACTTATTTTCCCCTCAAATACTCAAATATTTACCTGCCTTTCAGTTCCAATTTACACAACAGCAATGACAAGCAGCCCTCTTATCTAGTGTCACATGACTAATTAGAAATACATGCACTTCTTAAACTTCTGTGCTATTTAAAGAATATCATCTCCTCAACCTTCCACCTCCCTCTCCTATGAGTTAGTGGATTAAGATGAATGACAGTTTTGTTGGGGTGTAAAACAACTTTTCAAAGATTCAGATTCATGAATCATTCATGCATTCTCAATATTTTAAATACGTAAACGAATGAGTAAAGAATACAAATAGCTTGGTGAGCTTGGCTCTATATTTCAAGTTACAGAGCAAGAGATAAAGTATTCATTTTAGGTAAAATTCATCACTAAATAGCACGTCAGGTCTATTGAGGCAATTAAATATAAGAAACACCAGACTACAAATCCCACTGCTCACCCCCTACCTTTAGGGAAATTGAATAGAAAGAAAGATGTTTTCTTTTAACTATCTTTCACTTTAACAAATGTTAATTCAATCTTTGAATAGGGAGAGCATACACACTTACTGGTCTTTGATCCTCTCCTGATCGTTAATTTTCATCAGAAAATAATCTCAACTTTAATCTAATGTAAATTTAAAATAACTTATTTGGCAGTAAATAAAAAAGTTTTAAAAATAATTTCATAAATTTTGCAATTGGCATACAACATGTAGAACACATATTTATAAAGAAATCTGAACATAAAATCCAGTGCATATGAATGCATAAAAGCAACAGATTCAGAACTGAAATATGTATAATTAAATACATACAATTATTTCTGTAAATTTTTTTATTCCTTACAGAAGCAATTATAAGGTGGCCATAAGTAGTATATCAGATGATTATTTTTAAGGAAATCAAGAAGCCCTTAAATATAAAGTTTTGTCCAATCATTTGAAAGTAAAAAGCAGTGAAAACAGGAATGAGAATGTAGATTAGAATGTTGGGAAATCAAAGTGCTTTGTTGGGATTTCTTTACAACAACTCATTATAAATTGACTGCAAAAATAAGGACATTGTAAAACTGCTATTGATAAAAAGCAGATAAGCAAACACTGGGAAAATAGGAACATATTATATGGGTATTAGGATCATGCCTTTTCAGAGGTTTCTGGGCACTTATATTTAACCATGCAATTAACTGTCTATAGTTTTAATTCCCTAAGTACAATTTTTGGTAATTCACAAGCTTCCTTGGAAAAAAATTTGTTCCCCCCCAAAAAAAAAAAAAATAAAAAACTTTTTTTTTTTTTTTTTTTTTAAGACAGGAGATATTTTGTGAATAATCTTGCACTTCAAGAACTTTTATTGAATGTTTAAATATGAAAATAACCTTGATTCCCCTCCTATTTTTTTGGATTCCCTTTTAATAAGTAATTAATTCTACCTTAATTGGAGTTAAATAACTATAAACTATAAAATAACTATTTTAGCAAAGAGTATAACAAATAACTTCAAATTTTATAATTAAGCCAACTATTTGTAACATATGAATACATTTATAAACAAAGAAATATTAACACAAAATTATATTATAAGGCATTGCAACTACATTTACACTGCTGCAATAAAACTGGAATGCTTTCTTTAGAATTCAAATATTAATATTTGGCAATAATGCCCTGGATAACTATATATCCTTGACAATAAGCAGCATTTGATAGGTGGTCCTCAGAAGGCAGATTCACAATAACTCAAACTATCTGGAAACATATTACAGGTATAACACATATGATAAGGACATTTTCTACATTAAGATATTTTCTATTTAATAAAATAGACGAAATACTTCTACTGTAATAGCACCTAGAATCTCAAACGCATAGATTAAGAAACACCCTTAGAGACAGACAGCTTGACCAGGAATTTGAAATGCAGTTAGATAGATTCTCCCAGGAAAGGAAGCAGGCTTAGGAGAAATGGAGCTGTTTAGGTACATTTATGTCCCAGAGACAGGCCTTTCAGATAGAAACAACTTGAGCAGTCCTGCTGAAGAGGGAAGATAGACTATGGTAGCCTTGCATCTCTCTAACAAAGCAAGTGTGTTCAGCTACAAGAAAATATCATCTTCTGATCATCTTTGCTTGCCCTCAACTCCAGTCCTCACATCTACACTGTCAATGGGGAAGGCTGATGGACACGTTAAAGTTTACTGCTTCAGTTGGTCTTTATATATTTTCCTATCTGTCATCAGCACACATATACTTTATTGTATATTTGTCTGAAATGTCTCACAAGCTACTTGCTTCTGTACTTAGTTTCATTTATCTTCAATATGAACATTGAATAACATAGAATTTTGACAGTGTAATAATTTCATCCCACTACGCCTTCTTCTAAGGGTGTAAACATACACTATCTTTTTTTTTCTGCTTCTCTCTCTATTTCAAACTATTTAAATAAATGCAATTTGAGTAGTTTAATTTGATGCTCAATTTGGTCCTATAATGTTACATGCTTGAAAGCAAGCATAGAATACTGATAATTTAAGGAAACGTAGAGTAAAGAAGTCTATTTTGTTTTGATTTACATTTTGGAAATTTGTAATAAGTAGACTATATTTAAGATAATAATTTTTTAAAACCTATCTGGTGGGGTAGGGATAACTTTAGTATCCCTGAGTAGGAAGGGATAATTGATGAAAGATAGTTTTGTGTAAGGGGTTTAAGGACCAGAATTTCTGTAGAGGCATTATATTTTGACAGCAGGAAGGACATTTCTGCTTTAGGAGAAAATGATGTAGGTAAAATCATGGCATTAATTGATCTGAAACGGAGGATGGGAATTCAAGGGGAATTATTTATGTATTTATTTAACTAATAATTATTAAACATCTATGTGCAAGACATGGTAATAAGTGTTAGGACTTCAGCAAGGCACAGTCTGTACGCTCACAGAGAAGACAAGCATTAATGGTGTAATTCAAGATAAAACCATTGAGGTCTGTAGAATGAGTAGGAGTTGGCTACTTGTAGGAGAGTATGGGAGATTAAAGCATTTCAGGCAGAAGGAAAATCTGGTATTAAGTCTTAAATTTAAAGATTATATGACAAATTTAAAATACGAAAGAAGTTGGTTAAAGCAGTGTGTGTAGGGGTGGGGGGCAAGATCTGGGACCAGGGACTTTAGATTTGGGATGGGGCTTTAATTACCCTGCTGCTCCAAGTTTACCCACTTAATTGATGGATTTAAGAATACTCCTGGGAATTCCATGGAAAAGATAAGAGTAGCACAATCATTTGGAAGATCTGGGACACTCACTGTTTAACATCTACATACTGGTATTGCAGCATTTTATTAGTCAGACATTCCATTGTATGTCATTTGAACATTGGCTCCACTATAATAATTTATTTTATTTAATAATTTATTGCTATAATTTATTAACAGCTTCATCAGATTCCCTCTTCTTTCAGTTTCAGTTATTCTTCCCACCCCTTCTTTCCAATTCTTGCATAAAAATTATTGATTTTTCCATCTATAAAGGTGAAGGATATCATGGCTTGCTCATGTCATCTTTACCTGCTTCTTGACCTAAAATTAATGGTAGTGTCACTATGCCACTAGTGACATCTGTGCTTTGCCTGCACCACTAAACAGCTACATTTGTCACGAGCCTTCTTCATTAAGAACACATTTATGTCAAGGCTTTTCCACTCAAGCTTTTCCTCTTCCTTTCAAGTGGTTTATAAAAGCATGACATGTGTTATCAGCGTCTACAGGAGGCCACAGATCTGTAGTATGGCTTATGCAGATGATGCCATCTTAAAGTACCACATCTATTTTTCAAAATAGTATCTTTAAAAAGGATCCAATATTTAAAACAAAGAAAAATACACAAAATAAAGAAACAATGATTTGTTTCTGCACTGTTTCCACTGTTTCTCAAAACTGAATTCAACTCCTGCATGTCTATGATTCTCTCCCTCCACTATAGCTCTAGGGAGACTATAGTGTCCTCTCCCTCCCTGCTCTCTCTCCCTTCTTTCCCATTAATCACCTCCCTCGCTCTCCTCTCTATGCCCTCTTCCACCTAAAGGTGGTTTCTCCATTTTGGGGCCTTGTTTGTTCATCATTGTCATGTGGTATGATAATTATTTCTCCTTGAACTTAGAAATATGTTATACTTCATCCTCACCACTGATTACAGTGCTTGGACTAGGACTGATTTAATAGTAAATGATTGATTTTTGCAGTTCACATATTTAGAACTTGAAGTTTCCTCTTTATCAAGCAGTGAATCTATAATTTCTAAGACCTACTATCTGGGTTCTTCGTTCATGACACATAAGTAATGTGACATGCTGACTGAATTATGACATCAGCTAGGAATTGTCCCATAAGGAATTCTGTTCTTCAAATCGATGTCATACAACTAAGCATCACAATGAATAGATGGGATAAAAAGTCATCTTTCTGATGAGTAAAAAGAATCATGTTACTCGTTTAGCAAAGCTGTTTCCCTTCCCAACTCTATCTTGCCTCACATCTTTGCTAGCCACACAAGCTTCCACTGAGTATGGATGCAAAAAGTCTCCTTATGTAAGCAAACTCGACATCAGTTAAGAGAACTCAGTTGGATAAAGTGACAGATAGCTTTCTTACCTTGGAGTCAAGAAACCCTCTCACCACTCTCACAGGAATGCTCTGTGAAGACTATAATGTCCTTAAGGTAGCTGATTTAAAACAGAGCTGAAAACTCATTCAGTAGCAGAAACACAATCACTACAGTAGTGAAAAGCACACTCTAGAGTAACACATATTCTAAGTTTCATTTTCTTATCATTGTTCTTCAGTACCTCAAATCAAACATCTAATTTATTAGCTCTACTAAGTCTGAACAAATCATTTGCCTTTATTCTGTTTTCTCTTGGTTATATATCCATGGCATGTCATCACATTCTTAATGAAAAAAAAATGCGCATTTAGAAAAAGAGCCTCCTTTATTCTCCTTTATTGGGTGCTAATAAATTATACAAGAGTAAGACTCAAGATTAAGATCGTTGAAAATCAAAACTCATCATAGAACTAGAGTAAGGTAAACAGGTGTCTCTCGCATAAAGTGTACCGGGTGGGGGTGGGGCTGTTCTCAGTGACAAGTGAAAGTTACATGGGAGTAATCAGAATACATTCTTTGTTTTAGTTACTAAAACTTGTTTTGTAGCAGGATAAGTTTCCTGAAATAATGTGCGAGAGTAAAAGAAGTTAAAAATTAACTCCACAAATTACTTCAGGCTTTCTGTTTTACTATGAGGAACAAAGTATACAGAAAACTCAGTGAAATCTAAATTGATAAGATTCTCACATTGCTAAGTGTGTATTAAAGTGTGTTACAAATCTCTCAAGAGTGCATTCTTTTCAATTATAAGACATCATGAAAGATAGAGAAAAAAAAAAGAAAAATATCATTGAAAAAATGTAAACCAATTTTAATGCTAGCTTGCTTGAATTAACTGATAAGTGAAGTAGGCATAAGCTTGAATATCAGCCTCTATGCTGTGTGTCAGCTATATTGACCCAAGTAAACAAACAACAACAACAAACTTGGCTATATGGGAGCAACGCTTGCAAGTCACTAACATTGTCCTGCATTGGTGTGAAGGCATTGCTAGGCACCCAGAGGTCTTGAACCAGCCTTTACAAGTTATCTGAAAGAGCTCATCTTATCTTGGCATATTTTGCATTTTTCTTATTATAATATGGGACCCAAATTACCTGTCTATCCATTTTCATCTGACAAAGTGGAGTATGTGGCCTAATTTATTATTAATATATTTAGGTGAAGACCATTATAAAGCAGAAAAAATTATGTTAAGTTGAGCAAGTTTGCATGTACTTGGTCTCATTAATTTTATTTAGAATTATTCCACCTTTATTCAAAAGCATTAATTGTTGCTCTTTCTGATGTCACAGGCATTTCAGTCTCTAAATTTTTATAAATATAATTAAATAATGACTAATCAATACTCTAATCATTGATACTCAGAAATTAATATAAACAGGTGGAATTGTAAATATTGTTTTCTCCATTAGACAGTCTAAAAACAGGATTGAATTAGAATGGTTGTCCAAAATCAGAATTTAGAACTGAATTTAAGGGATTTTCTAACTGTGACCAGAAGAAGGAACTTCCTTAATGAAAGAAAACTCATGGCCTAGGATTTAGTCTCTGATAATCTAAAGGAAGATTACATGCTTTCGGGAAAATGTGCTCTCTAATTAATCACTTTCTTACATCTTAATAAAGGGAGTTCCATTCATCAGAAGCTGTAAAAAATAAATAAAATAAAATAAAGAAGCTTGTTTTTTAAACTCCAAGATCTACTAAAAATATATTATCAAATATTTTACCATTAAAGGCAATAGCAAAATCTCAATTACTCTTGTACCAACCTATATTTGGTTATGTAGCATATTAATTTATACCTTCTGTGACTTTTTCTAACTTACATCAATTCATTAGTTATATTTCAATTCATGAAATACTGACCTTTGAGGTAAGACTTTTTAAAAAATAAATTCTGCAATTGTGATTTTCACCAAATCTTAGATATTCTGTTTTCAACCTCCATTCTAATTTTAATTGGTAAGATACTGGGTAACAAAAAATTTCTTAGCACCAATCATGTGCCCAGAACTTTATGTCTGCTCTGGGAGATGCAGGATTTAGTACTGAGAGCCACTGTTAGAACCTAGGTTTTCCCTAGTTACAAATGTCAGTGAGATGTTTTTTTACAATGCCAATGCCCTCCACAGAAAAATAGTGTTAGTAATACTGGACTGATTCTCAAGAAATTAATGCAGACCACTACTGCCTTCTTAAAATACTCTCCTCTAATTTAAAGGACCGATTTCTCTGCTGATTCCTTTTTAGCTTGTAGTTACTTCTTACTAATGTCTTTAATAAAGTTTTCTTCACTCATCAGTCTCTAATCTCTTCTTGGTGTTTTTCGGGGTTCTATCCTGGGCTCTTTCTTCTTATGTTTCTCATTCTTCCAAGAGGAAAATATTCATTTCCATGGAATCACTTACCAGCTATTTATTCATGTCCTACAAAGTGATTCCCTACTCATTTCTCTTTTCAAAACTCTGATAGACTGGATAATGTCTGAATGTCCTGCAATTAAATTCATCCAAAACTAAACTTTTAACTTCTAACCCCCTAAGCTATAATCCTCCTGTGTTTCTGTCTAACAAGTTAAGAAACCATGAGCTATTCATGACTCCTCCTTCTGTCACAATCACCTATCATCTAAACCACTCCTCTGCCCTGTAACCGTTTTCGTCTTTTGGAATCTACCTCCTCCCTTTATTCCCTGGACATTAACTCACATCCTTGCAATTTATCTCCTAATGTATTGCAACTATTAATAGTTTTAAACTATCTCCTTGACCCCAGTTTCTCATTTACCTCTAATTAACTTTATATACTTCTGAAAACCAAATCATATTACATTGAGTCAAATTTTCTATTTGACTTCAAGATCAAATTCCTCAGTTTGGCTAACAAGCCCTTCATAATAGGGCCTTTTATTTTATTCCCAATTTCATGTTTTTCAACCCCAACCTTCCCCTTATAACCAACGAGGCCCCCCTCCGCCAACTTCCCGCACCGTCCATACTCACAAGCTGTCGTATGGTCATATTAACCTTCTTAGAGTTTCCTGATAGTGCCAGGATTTCTTGACTTTACATTATTGCTTTTCTGTTCTGTAGATTGGCCTAGCTCCTACTTCCTTTCTTTTCTACCCAGTTCCCACCCTACTTCCCCTGGCTCATAGACTCTTATATTTTGAACCTGGGTTTAGACGTCCTGACTCCTGGAATCCTTCCCTATATATACTCTAATCAGGGCCTTCATCGCATATCATTCCAATCACCTGTTTCCATGACTGACTTCCCCATAAACTCTATGCATTTTGGTGTTAGAAAACTAACATTTCATATACTTAC
Organism: Rhinopithecus bieti; assembly: GCF_001698545.2. NCBI lineage: Eukaryota > Metazoa > Chordata > Mammalia > Primates > Cercopithecidae > Rhinopithecus > Rhinopithecus bieti. The sequence goes on from NW_016826229.1 coordinate 62,052, forward strand.
AATGTACCTGCAAAAGCTAAAATGAAAATTTTTATTAAAAAAGCAAACTAATACTGCTTTAGTTTGTATTTTTAATACTTGGCATTCTGATTGGCGTTGAAATGCCATGTAGATGCTGGATAAATTTGTTATAAATTCCTGAATGATTAAATCCATTCATTCATTCAATGAAAAGAAAATAGTGGAACTATAACTTCAGAGTCTTAAATGTGGATATCAAATATAATATTCATTTAATGTTAATAAACATTAAATTTAATAAGTAAATATTAAATTCAGTATATATTCTCATTTTTTCCTTATCTAGAGAATTCAATTTTTTTTGATGTGGCAAGGTACCCCATCCAACATATTTACCTCTCAGAATTTCTTGAAATTTGGTGTACCCACATGATGCAGTCCTAATCCATGAGCGTAAGTCACTGGATGGTCCACACAAGGCTGTCTTTGATTTCTTCCTTCTTTTCTTCTATTCTCCTGTCGGGAAAGTGGAACAGATGATGATAGGAGGTGCAACAGATGACTATCAACCATGAAAATTAGTCATTCCCTAAGGATGGCAAAGTAAAGAAGAAAGAGCCTGGCTCTTAAATAGTGGTATCAGCTGTGGCTTGCCTAACCACCAGCCCCTTCATGTAAGATAAGAAAAACAAACAAACAAACACTAATTTTATCACAGTTTCTGCTAAGTGCACCTAATGCAGTCCTAACTGATAAAGTGATTATTCAGGTATCAGTGGAAGAAAATTGTGCTCACATGCGTCAGAGAATCAGTAGTGAGTGTGAGACAAATCTTACCATTATAGAAGAGCAGGAAAATATACAAATAAGGTTTAAAAATATTTTTGTGAAACTTTACATTCTATATTTATGTAAAAGGAGTTCAGATTTTAAAGTCAAAATAGATTAAGGATAGTTTTGATTTTTATTAAATGAGGTCATATAGTTTTATAATATTAGCATTAATATAGTTCTTATTAAGGAAAATGCAGTGGATAAATAACAATATAAAATGTTCTATAAAGAATTGGATATAGACACAAGAAATTACTTAAGAACAGAAGGCATGAAACTCACGATTTTCTTAGTGAGGGGAGTAAACAGGGACTAACAGCAACAGAGTCAGCAAACGCATAATGTCATCAAGACCAAGAAAATATTTTTGCCTTCCACACTTAACCCATTGATTGTCTGCTAGTGGTAATTTTAAGAATAAAGCTTTGTTTCTTCAGCCTGTGACTTTGTTTAAAATGGATATTAATTTAAAATTAACCTAGAAAGTTTACTATTTAAGTTTTAATGAATCTTTTCCCTCAGGAGAAATAAATTAAATAAGTTTATCAAAATCTCTTTAGTCAAATGGATGAGTGTGTCTGTGAGTGTGTGTGTGTGTGTGTGTGTGCATACATTCATGAGCACTCAGGAGCATGTGTGTGACTTCACGACTATATGTGGAGTTTGGGGCACAAGTAGGAGAAAAAAAAATGAGCAAATTAAGAACTGAAAGGACTGATACTTTCAAATTTTGTTTGTATGCGATGTTTTCATTCCTAATTATGCAAGATTAAAACTCAAACTGAAGACTACATTTTACTATTTCTTGAAACAAATAATATGAGCTCAGCCTTCCTAGAAAGATCATGGAGCAGAGCAATTCTTCGTGAGAGACTCTAGGAGCTGTCTCCAAACCGAGTATGAATACCCTACCCTGCAGACTCCAGCAGGGTATTAAGTATCAGCTGCCTCAAAGGTTGGCGCCAACCTTCTTCTTCAGCGCACCACAAACCAGAATTAATTGCAAATCAATCGAACAAAGTACAACTGATCAGTAAACCAATTAGTAATTTTAGCCGTTCATCCTGTCTTTATTTACTAGGGGGAAAAGTGGGAAATGGAAGTGCCTTTTAGACCGCATATAAGATTCTTGTCTTTCCCTCACTACCCTCGACTTCTCTACATGCTTACGTTACAAGAACATTCATAAGGAAATGTTTCAAAAAGCTTCTGTTGCCTAAATATTATTCAAGTAAGCTTTTAATTTATTCTGGAAATATAAATTAGCTTTGGCAAGAAGAAACTACTTTACTGGAGAAAATGATATTAAATAATTCATTCTATACAAATATGATATATTTTATTTTAAAATCACCACTTGAGACAAAATTTAATTGATACAACATTTTTTCACCATTTTTGTTACATTATAGTCATCCTTGTCTTAAACAATATGTATGTCAAGGTCTCTGATTTAAAGATAATTCTTAATGTATATGTCAGTACCTCTCCTAAATTTCATTATATGTGCAATGATTGTTTTCTCTATCCCTTGGCAGGTAAATATTATAATGTAAGCACAAATACAAAATAAATCTGTATTTCTAGCCTTTTCAGTCACTTGTCAGTTCCAGAAGAATTTGCCTTTGATGTTACCCCATAATGTTGCCTATTAGTGATCAGAAGTTCATATTATTTACTTACTATAGGCCTGAGGCCTGATGTTGAATAGGAATTTTTCTTTGTTACTTAATTACAGGGAAGAATATCAATTTCCAGGGACTCAGTAGGCTAGGTTTATATACAATTACTCTACTTGAGAAAGAAATTAGATTCAAATTAGGATTGCAATTCAGAAGATTATACATTCTTTAGCCCAAGAGAAGATATTTAAGAAACTACATTGTCTTATGGGCTCAGGTTATTATTAATACTGTCCTGTGAATACATATAGTGGTAGCTATGAAAAGTAAATTTTTACATACACTAGTAAAAATACAGTTAGTTTATTTGAGAGCACTTGAAATTCCCATGAAAATTCATTCAATTAACTGAGTTACAATATTCCTCTATAAGGCTCTGCTGCTTAAAAATCAATGATAAGAGAAAATATAAATGGTCATGGTGTTGCTTTTATTGCTGGAAAGTAATCAATCTACTTAATAATCCTATTTTATGGAAGTTCTCCAAAGATAAATATATTTCAATAGAATATTTTAAGACAAACTGTAGATTAAAGAATTCAAATAGAAGAAAATGATTGTTTTTCAATAAACACTCCAGGCTTATCACAAAGTTAATTTAATATTAGCTACCCTCCGACCAATCTTTGTTAAATAGTATGCACCTTCTCTGTTATCAAAAGAGCATTTTTAGTAATTTTCTTACATTATAGGAGATAATCCAGTCCAGAAGCAGATGTTAATAGAAAGAGCTCAGAGAAACAGTTCGTGCTAGCCAATAAGCAAAGAAGCATCAGGACAAGCAAAGCAATACAAGGTACCTTCTACAAACATTGTGATTGCCATTGTATGATTATATGATAAAGATATTTAGTGTTGAATGTGAAAATGAGTAATGAGTAAAAGATGGCTCTCATTCTATAAGGGCTTGGGAATGGGAGGGGTTGGGTGGTAAGAAACAGATATCATCTAATATATCTAAATTAGATTGAGTAGATTTCCCTAGGTACACTCTGTAATTCAGTCAATTAAACTTGTGTGTGACTGTCCCACTGCAGACAGAACTTTAAGATGAAGACATTTTAAGATCTCACTTTTAATTGATAACCTGGAGGCAACGTTTACCAAGATGCATGGGAACATATCTAGGAGCTGTCAAAATCCAAGAATGCCAGTTTTCCAGTATGCATTTGAGAACACTTAAGAAATCGATTATGAATTTGAAACCAATAACGTTTTGTTTAATTTTTTCTCAGAAAGCTAAAGTCCTTTTATCACTACCTTTGATAAACAGTACAGTATTTAATGACCAAATCTTTATGAATAGAAAATAACTAGAGATTTGCTTTGTTTTTACCATAGCATACATTTTAGAAACCGTGGCTCTCTACTGATATTCTTGAAATAAATAACCACAATCAAAGCAATCCCTAAGAAAAGTAATATAATAAATTTAAAGGTACACACGTAATTTCCCATTAGTTAATCTCTCCACATTTTTACTAGGTTACAAAAGGAGAGAGCAACCACATTTTTCAAAGAGATTTTCTTTTGCCATGACCCAATTCGATCTTCACAGCGGACAACATACAGCTGGGTATTGATTTTTGTATACACTCTGACAACCATATTTTAATTGATAATTAGATAATTTACACTTAAAATGATATAGTTGGACTAGTATTTAGCATATTTTAAATGTTTACTATTTATTGTGTTTCTTCTTTGTCCTCGCTATTCCCTTCTCTTCCTTTTCTGGTTTTAATTCAAAATTTTGTGTCATTCAATTTGATCAGCTCACTTATTCTTTCATTTATACTTCTTTCAAAAAAATTAGCAGTTTTCCTAGAGTTTACATTGTGCATTTTTAACTAATCTAAGTCCATCTTAAAATAATGCTATGACACTTCACGCATAGTACACGTATCTTATAAGAGTATTCTCAATTCTTTCCTTCCATTCCTGGTGACATTACTGACTTTCTTCCTACTTATTCATCTACTATGATAACCTAAAATATTACTATTAGGACTTTAACCAGTTGTATTTTAGATTGGGTAAGAGTAAGAAAATTAATATAGTTCACTTTGCTTTCATTTATTTCTTCTTTTTAATGTACATCCAAGCTTCTTATCTATATTATTTTGCTTCTGCCTGAAAAACTTCTTTGAACATTTCTTTTGGGGCAGGTATGCAGGCAATGAATTACCTCCATTTTTTGTTGTTGTAGAAAGTCCTTCTTTCTCCTTCACTTTTGAAGCATAATTTTACTGGATACAAAAGTCTGTGTTGGCCGTTGACTTTCTTTGAACACTTTAAATATTTCATTCTACTCTCTTTTTGCTTGATGGTGTCTGATAAGAAGTTCACTCTAACTTGTATCCTTGTTCCACTTTAGACAAGGCATTTCCTTCCCACACTCCTAGCCCCAGGACTTTAATCAGGATTTTTCTGTCTTTGGCTTTCTTCAGTTCCTATGTGATAGGGAAGTGTATTTGTGGTGATGTTGTAGTTGTTATAATAGCTGTTGGTGGTGAGGTTTGCTTGTTTGTTTTGGTGTGTATCCCACTCTTGGTGTTCTCTAAGCTTGCTGGATCTTGGAAAGGTCTTATTATGTTGGCAAACGTTCTTCTTTATTTGTTCAAATATTTCTTTTGCCTTTTTTTTTTCTTCTGACATTCCAGTTACATCACTGTTGCATGATGTGGTTACATGTTCTATTCTGTTTTGTTTTTCTCTGTTTTCTCTTTTTTTTTTTTTGTTAGGAAGGTTTCTTTTAAGCTTATGAAGTTCTCCCTCAGCTGTATCAAGTGTGTTGTTGAGTCTAACTGCATTCTTCATTTCTGTTACAGTGTCTGGTTTCTCATGTTTCCTCTTTATGTTTTTGTAGAGTCTCTATGCGTCTGCTTACATTGAGTATCCTTCTTGCTTGCTGTCTAGTTATTTGCATTACAGCCTTAACATACAGGTTAAACCCCAATCCAAACATCTAAAATCCAAAATTATTCATATTGCATCAGAGTCAAAAGTCATAAAAACTTTCATGTACAAAATTATTTAAAATATCATGAAAAAGTACCTTCAGGCAATGTGTATAAGGTGTATATGAAACATAAATGACTTTCACGTTTAGACTTGGCTCCCATCCCTCAAGGCATCTCCTTACGTATAATGCAAATATTTCAAAATCTGAAGAACTCCAAAAACACTTTTGGTCTCAAGCATTTTGGATAGGAAATAGCTTGTATTAGTCATAGTTATTTTAAATGTCCTATATAATAATTTGAACATTTATGTCTGAGTCTATTTCTGATTATCTCTTTAGACTGCTTTTATTTACTTGCCTTTTGGCATGTTTTGTCACTTTTGGTTGAAAATTGGACATATGCATAACATAATAAGAGGGCATAAAGAGATGTTTAGCGAGATGCATGGGCTAAGACTTGGCTGTGTTTAATGTTTACTCTAGCTATAGGTGCCAGAAACTTAGAAATTCTCTAGTTCCTTTATTTTTGTCTTTTCTTTTGAGTTTTAGCTTCCCTGTGTGTTCTTCTTCAGAAAGCATTTATATTTTGCAGCTAATTTATCTCTAGTCCCCTGTCATACTCAAGCATTGTTCATGTGGATAATGTGTGAAGAACAAAGAGTTCTATAATTTTCCAATTGAATATTACCACCTTGATTCAACTTGTGTCTTGGGGCTGTGAAATTCACTATATATTTTTGGTGATACAGCTTATTTTTCTCCTTCTCTTATTGCAGTGTTCCCAGTCTATTTCCTTGATTCCCCAATCCTTTTGAGTATTTTGTTGTTGTTGTTTGGTATTTGTTTATTTACTCCTTAGGTGAGATAGCAAGGCAACAAGAGGTTCTAATGGCAAGAGGAATGTCCTTCCCCAAATGGCATAAGATTTTGGTAAAGTCATGTCTGCTAGAATATAGGCCTTTTCTATGGAGAAGGTCATGAGTGTATTTTATGATTACTCCTCCCACCCTCTGTTAGAATCCTGAGGGCATCTTTTCCGATTTTCCCGCTGAGAACTTACAGGGGGAGAAGTTTTCCTAGAGGTAAAACCTATGAACATATGGTGGCTCCCCTAAAACTGTGGCCCAAAGAAGTTTTATACTCTCATGCTAGTTAGTCTACACAAACACACATTTTGACTCCAACAGTTTGTTAAAATAACCATTTCAGTGTTTCTAGCAGAATATGGCTTCAACGACTTATGCTATGAACAAGCGTATCAACTGTGACTCTCTGTATCAGCCTGTCTCTCCAGATTTGGGGATGGCAATTTGCTTCATAATGTCATCTCACTGACAGATTCAACAAAATCATTGATTTTCCTTTTGTCCAGTTTTTTCTTGTTGTAAGAAAAGAAGTGATAAATTCCAATCTCTTTCCACATTAGGACACAAACCAGAAGTCCATGCTATACAACTATACAAAAAGAAGCACAGGTTATCATAGCACAACATGAGGAAAGTAAAAAAAAAAAAAAAAAAAAAAA
>NW_016826229.1:72820-77875 GCF_001698545.2 Rhinopithecus bieti
AGGAATGTTATTTAATGGGATTTTCTATTTAAATAAAACATATTTTATATAAAATATGTTTTAAAATAAAACTGTAAAAGTTATATAAATAGTGAAGCATGCATACAAGCCAATACCAATATTTTCATCATTGAAGCAAAAACAGGGAAAAGTTTTAAATCTTGATCTATATGTAATTGCCTGGCAAATCATTTAGATGCTATTATAAAGTTATTTTAAAAATTAGATAAAGAAGTATATTCAAGATCAACCAATTAAATTCTGAGTATCAAATGCATTATGAGAAGGAGTGCAGATCACTATAATTTAACCAAACACCAACTTGCTTAAAAGTGTGATTGTGTTATGGGTGATGAAAATATGTTGCCTTACTTCATCAACATTTCAAACCATGTCTTCTTTGCATGTGACAATTATCAGTTTAAAGACTTTTGAGAGGGCATACTCTTTAACCTCATACACAATCCCGAAATAAGTAATTGACTCTTTCAACTCCTATGGTGGTGTTAAGATATAAGCAATCTCTTGTTGTAATTAGCATTCTTTCTTACGAAAAAGCTGACGGCTGGGTGGCTAAATGGGCTAGCAGTTTTCAGAGAGCATTCCATTCCCTAGGGCTGGACACAGACTATTTAAAACCACTGTGCAAGAGTCAACAGGATTAACATGGAGTCGACTTCCTTGGGAAATGGAGCCAAAGAGATTCGAAGGAGACAGAATACTTCAAGGCAATCACACTAGTAGTGAAAATCTCCAGACTTACTGGTCCTGTCACATCTAATTTAACTCATGACATGAACATTAAGCAGAACTACAAAGACTTTTTTTATGAGCCTAAACTCTTTTTTTACTTCCTGAAAGCTTAGGATATTTCCTTTTTTTTTTTNTTTCTCCTTCTACTATGTTTCTTTTTTTGTAGGGATGAGATATATGGGAACCTTTGAAGCAGATTGGCTAGCAAGAGCACAATTCTTTATCGTGTTGCTGTAGCCACTATCCAGAGTAAAGACTTTCACTTATTTTTTATTTTTTTAATTTTGATCGATACATATTTGTACATATTTATGAAATAAGGTATTTGAACATCTCTTTCCTCTACAGGAAAGCAACCACCCCAACTCCTACATAGACAGCCATAGTAGGCAATGATGTTACGTACACATACAAAACAATTTAATTTGTGCAATATTATTTCTGCTCTTATAACACAAACGTGACTCTGGAATTTATACACTGACAGGAGAATGTTGTCCCAGTAACTTTGAATCAAATAGCTGACAATGCTGCTGCTTTTATCTCTGTAGTTTATATTTCAACTCTCTGGATTCAAGGCCTATATTCATTTATCTTTCTTTTTCTTTCTGAAGACCCACGACACTGACAATGCTACTTACATTAGAAATAGAAACAGAAGTTTATGATCAAGTGAAAATTCTTATTCATTCAATAACATAAATGTTTTGACTTCTAAGTGGCTTGAGGAGCTTTAAAAAAACAGGAAGATTGCATTAAATTTAAAAGTGTGTATTTCTGATGACATTTATTTCAAACATAAAAATAGGCATTAACCATGATACTCTTTAATTATGAGATTTCAGCCTCCCTTTTGCAGTGGTTCTGAGACTGAATTTTCTATTGGGGCAAAGTGGGTTATAACAAAAGGATAGTAAAGAGATGTGTGAACAAACAGATCAATTACTTCATAATAAACTTGCAGACGAGGGAACTCAAGAAAAGCAAGCAGTGCTCAGGGATATGCTCTGGTTCACCTTGGATATGGACTCTATGGACACTTTTTCTTTCCCCCAACTCTGCCTCCCTGATCTCTTTGTATTACTCTTTAATTTCTCCTTCATTTAATTTTGTCTTCTTCTAATTTGAATTAGAGACTGTCTTTCTAATAATTAGAAGGTAGCTTCAGGTGTAATTGTGTGCACATTTCCTGAGTTGGTTTCTCAAAGGACAGATTCCTGCACTACATAGAGATCTCAGAATCTGGGAATATGATTTAGGACTCAGCATTATCAAATAATCTCCCCAGCTTATCTCTGTTGCTATGTTTTAAATCTTTTTATCCACTAGAAAGCAAAATGGGTTACATATATTTTAGGAGCTAGTCTCTTAAGGGCAGATAGAGAAACTGTGAACTGACCATTCCAAAAAGTCATTAATTTACTACCCAAAAGTCTATGTTCTCCTAAGTCTCCAGTTGAAGAATGTATTGGTCCATTTTCACACTGCTATAAAGACATACCTGAGACAGGGTAATTTATAAAGAAGAGAGGTTCAATAGACTCACAGTTTTGGAGGCCTCAGTAAACTTACAAACATGGTGGAAGTGGAAGAGGCACATCTTACATGGAGGCAGGGGAGAGACAGCTTGTAAGAGCAGTGAAAACGCCTTATAAAATCATGAGATCTCATGGGAATTCACTACTATGAGAACAGCATGGGGGAAACACATCCAATCACCCCCATTCACCAGATCCTGCCCTTGACAGGTGGGGATTACAGGGATTACAATTCAGCATGAGATTTGGGTGGGGACACAGCCAAACCATATCAAGGAATAGAGAGGAGATAGTCTATTCTTATAGTTATACTAGTATAACTCTGACTGAAAAAATAAAGTATGCATATTGGTTAAAGTACAATTTGGGGCTGGCTTCCATAGGTGGTCTTTGCTACCGTAGATTAGAGTTAAGTCATTTTGCACACTTTCTTCTGGTATGTAGCCTCTGGTTCCACTCAGCCTCTGGTATGTAGCCTCTGAATCCACTCAGCAAGTGGATTCATCCAGCAGATGCCACTTTTTATGCTGTCTCTCTCTTACTACCATTTACGGATGCTTATAGAGATGCTAATGGATTTTTAACAACTGCCCTAATGTTCTACAGTTTCTGAGCTATGTATGCAAATGAAGCTATTCCTGTAGCCCCTTAGGAAACATTCCTTCTCAATAGTGATTAAACAAGAATCATAGTGTTGAAAGGTTGAAATGAGTTACGTACGCAAATTACTAGCAAGATATTGAAGGTATATGGGTACAAATTTGTATTTAATTGACATTACTAAACAGCAAATAGAAAGCAATCCCTCCATGTGAGGCAAACATAAAACTATTTAAATATTTATTCTGATATACAAATATGTAGAGTCACACCATTACATCTTTCTTTTTTTTTTTTTTTTTTTTTGAGACAGAGTCTCACTCTGTCACCCAGGCCAGAGTGCAATGGTGAGATTTCAGTTCACCGCAACCTCCGCCTCCCCGGTTCAAGCAATTCTCCTGCCTCAGCCTCCCAAGTAGCTGGGATTACAGGCTCACGCCAACATGTGGGGTTTCGCCATGTTGGCCTGGCTGGTCTTGAACTCCTGACCCCATGATCTACCCACCTTGGCCTCCCAAAGTGTTGAGATTACAGGCACGAGCCACCGCATCAGGCCATCACATACTTAGAATCATAAATGTTTGGTTTGAAGGGACTTTGTCGATTATTGAAACATAATCATTATATAGATCAGTAGTCTACAAATCTTTTGTATTGGGCACTATTATATTCATGTATTTGTGTGTAAATATACATATATTACTGTATTAATACAATATGCACATTATTAATCCTACAAAAAAATTAGACAGAAATCACAAAATATACCAACACGTTTCAATGTTGTCCTCCTGAATCCCAAAAGAGCATGTGGTGTGTACCATTAGGTACACACACCTGGGGATCATCAGTCTAGCAAAAGTAATCAACATCCACATAAGAAGGAAAAGCAAATTCACATACCAGAAATGGAATTTATCCATCGTCAATCCCAGATCTCTAAAGTAAGCATATTTATACCCTCTCTGCTGTATGTGACAGTCAATGAGAAATCTTGTGTTGTGGGTAACTGAGTCCCCATCTTATCTAGCTTTCTTTTCCCACTGCCTCATGGTTTAGTTTTGTGTTACAAATAGAAAAGCTGTTGAAAGCATCTCACCCACCACATTCCTACTTTACTTGCCCCTTTCACTGTAGCCTTTTCTAACACATTGTCTGGCCTCCCTACATACCTTTTCCCTAAAACATTATTTTTGATTAGTATATGGATATGTATTATGAATACCAGTATACCTTTCCAAAAGATGGATTTTCCACAAATTAAAATATTCTATTTAGCTCTAAATATGGAAACTAAAAATACGCAACCCACCGTGAAATGAATTACTCATACACTGTGTGTCACAATTTAAACTAATAACTCTATAACCTTAAAATACAGCTCAATCTTAAAGTATTAATTTTGAAATGATGCATTTGTGCTAATGATTTACTGGGAGGAAAAATCCTTTAATCTAACCCTTTTGCTTATGAACTTGAAAGTTGAACTTTATAGAAATGACTGACTGCAACAGCGGGGCTTTTCACCAGCTGATCAAAATTAACAGTTTCTTTCAATTGTTCTAATTAAGACCAAGGGGAGTTCTGGAATGTACCAATGGTATCTCAAATTGCTCCCTAGCTTAAAACTAGCTTCTGGGAAGGAATATCAGTTTTTACCTTTCCCTACAAATAGTTTAGTCTAACTTGCTATTACTACTGTTTACTAAAAGGCCTTCTATGAATATATCCCAAGAGAATGTGTTTTTTTTTCCACTTTATTTCATTAGATTATAAAGCAAAACAATTAAAGATGAGAAACATAATGATCTCGATTAGAAAGTGGTTAGAAACCAGATTCTTTATTAATGATGAGAGCACTATAAACATGTTAATATTTTACATAGTAATAATTTTATTTTACTCTAATTATTTTGTATATATACTGGAAGTCTAAGTGGAGAAACCAGTTAACTGAATCATGATCATGGTAATAATATGAAAATTAAATTTACTTAAATCATAAGTAAATAAGAGTATTGCTTTAAAGTGTATAATTTTCATAGTAGCTGAGTGTATCACAAGGAAGAGTTCTACCTTTGAAAACCAATTCTTTCCTACTAAATTGTAGTTTGTTGTCATTCAGCATCTAAAGTTTTTATCTAGGTTATTAATAAAACTTATG
>NW_016826229.1:79170-82350 GCF_001698545.2 Rhinopithecus bieti
TTTTTTTTTTTTTTAAACTGAAGAGAAATCCATCTTAAAAACCTGGAAAACACCTTCTGTTTATTGAGACATACATGCAAGAAGATTAGCACCTTTAAAGAGGAGGAATTGTACTGCTAAATTTTAGACTATACACAGGGTTTTATTTTAATTTATAATTCTTATCTTGTATCTTTTACATTTCTAATTATAAAGAAATTATTAAAACTTCTTAAAGAAATTTATATTTTGTGGAAACTGTTCATGTAAATTTCATCAAGGATTTGTGTACTTTCTTGTTATGAAGTCTCATAATGGAGAATTTAAATATACAGGTAGAAAACAGAACTTCAGGAGAGTATCTCATTATCAATACAATGACTATTTCATTGGCAAATGTGAAGTCCAAATATTCTGTAAATGTTAGGTTTTTCCAAAAAAATGTAGAAAACAAAAAATTTAAGTGTATAGAGCTATCGTTCTTTGTTTTATCTGTACAATTAGAAAAGCATTTGGACTATTAATAATATACAAATTATTATGACGCATATTTAGTTTAGTAGTCAAGAGGTAGAAAACGATTAGCCCCTCCCAGTAAAGCATTTACAGTGTAGTTGGCTAATCAGACATATTCATGATGAATAGGATCTATTCATTATGGACTGTAAACTATGTCTAGAATTAACCAGCTTCTAGGTTGAAACTTCAGTACTGGTATAACCATTGGGCCAGCATTTTATTCAACCCTAGGAGAGTTGCAAATGTCAAACATGCAGTCTGGGTCTATGGGTGGGAGAAAGCTTGGGGAGTTAATCGTTTACCAAATTCAAACTAGATTGATTTGCCAAGGAATTTGTTTTTTATTTTAAGAGAAAATATATATTTTTTTATTCTACTTTAAGTTCTGGGATACGTGTGCAGAGTGTGCAGGTTTGTTACATAGGTATACACATGCCATGATGGTCTGCTGCACCGATCAACCCATCATCTGCATTAGGTATTTCTCCTAATGCTATCCCTGAGAGGCCCTGGTGTGTGATGTTCCCCTCCCTGTGTCCATGTGTTCTCATTGATCAACTCTACTTATGAGTGAGAACATGCAGTGTTTGGATTTTGTTCATGTGTTAGTTTGCTGAAAATGATAGTCTCCAGCTTCATCCATGTCCCTGCAAAGTACATGAACTCATCTTTTTTCATGTCTGCATATTATTCCATGGTGTATATGTAACACATTTTCTTTAACCAGTCTATCACTGATGGGCATTTGCTTTGGTTCCAGGTCTTTGCTATTGTGAATAGTGCCGCAGTAAACATACGTGTGCATCTGTCTTTATAGTAGAATGATTTATAATCCTTTGGGCATATACCCAGTAATGGGATTGCTGGGTCAAATAGTATTTCTGGTTCTAGATCCTTGAGGAATCGTCACACTGTCTTGCACAATGATTCAACTAATTTACACTCCCACCAACAATGTAACAGTATTCCTATTTCTTCACATCCTTTCCAGCGTCTTGTTTTTTTCCTGACTTTTTAATGATTACCATTCTAACTGCCATAAGATGGTATCTCATTGTGGTTTTGATTTGCATTTCTTTAATAGCAGTGATGATGAGCTTTTTTTCATATGTTTGTTGGCCACATAAATGACTTCTTTTGAGAAGTATCTGTTCATATCCATTGGTCACTTTTTGATGAGGTTGTTTGTTTTTTTCTTGTAAATTTGTTTGAGTTCTTTGTAGGTTCTGGATATTAGCCCTTTGTCAGATGGATAGATTGCAAGAACTTTCTCCCATTCTGTAGGTTGCCTGTTCACTCTAATGATAATTTCTTTTGCTGTGAAGAAGTTCTTTAGTTTAATTAGATTTCATTTGTCAATTTTGGCTTTTGTTGCAATTGCTTTTGGTGTTTTAGTCATGAAGTCTTTGCCCATGCCTATATCCTGAATGGTATTGCCTGGGTTTTCTTCTAGGGTTTTTATGGCTTTAGGTCTTAGCTTAAGTCTTTAATCTATCTTGAGTTAATTTTTGTATAAAGTGTAAAGAAGGGGTCCAGTTTCAGTTTTCTGCATATGACTAGCCAGTTTTCCAAACACCGTTTATGAAGTAGGGAATCCTTTCCCCATTGCTTTTTTGGTCAGGTTTGTCAAAGATTGGATGGTTGTAGATATGTGGTGTTATTTCTGAGGCCTCTGTTCTGTTCCATTGGTCTTTATATCTGTTTTGGTCCCAGTACCATGCTGTTTTGGTTACTGTAACCTTATAGTATAGTCTAAAGTCAGGTAGCATGATGCCTCCAGCTTTGTTCTTTTTGCTTAGGATTGCCTTGGCTATACAGGCCCTTTTTTGATTCCATATGATGTTTAAAGTAGTTTTTTCTAATGCTGTGAAGAAAGTCAATGGTAGCTTGATGGGGATAGCACTGAATCTGTAAATTACTTTGGGCAGTGTGGGCATTTTCGTGATATTGATTCATCCTATCCATTAGCAACAAAAGTTTTTCCATTTGTTTGTGTCCTGTCTTATTTCCTTGAGCAGTGGTTTGTAGTTCTCCTTGAAGAGGTCCTTCACATCCCTTGTCAGTTGTATTCCTAGGTATTTTATTCTTTTTGTAGCAGTTGTGAATGGGAATTCACTCATGATTTGGCTCTCTGTTTGTCTGTTATTGGTGTACAAGAATGCTTGTGATTTTGCACATTGATTTTATATCCTGAGACTTTGCTGAAGTTGTTTATCAGCTTAAGGAGATTTTGAGCTGAGATGATGGGGTTTTCTAAATATACAATCATGTCATCTGCAAACAGAGACAATTTGATTTCCTCTCTTCCTATTTGAATACCTTTTATTTCTTTCTCTTGCCTGATTTTTTTGGGCCAAGACTTCCAATACTGTGTTGAGTAGAAGTGGTGAGGAGGGCATCCTTGCCTTGTGCTTGTTTTCGAGGGGGAATACTTTCAGCTTTTGCCAATTCAGTATGGTGTTGGCTGTGGGTTTGTCATAGATGGCTATTATTTTGAAGTGTATTTCTTCAGTGCCTAGTTTATTGAGAGTTTTTAACATGAAGGAATATTGAATTCTATTGAAAGCCTTTCTGCATCTATTGAGATAATAAAAAAAAAAATGTGACTTTTATCTTTAGCTCTGTTTATGTGATGAGTCTTATTTATTGATTTGCAAGTTGAACTAACCTTGAATCCCAGGG
>NW_016826229.1:82468-96107 GCF_001698545.2 Rhinopithecus bieti
TTTCTTGTAAATTTGTTTGAGTTCTTTGTAGGTTCTGGATATTAGCCCTTTGTCAGATGAGTAGATTGCAAAAATTTTCTCCCATTCTGTAGGTTGCCTGTTCACTCTGACGGTAGTTTCTTTTGCTGTGCAGAAACTCTTTAGTTTAATTAGATCCTATTTGTCAGTTTTGGCTTTTGTTGCCATTGCTTTTGGTGTTTTAGACATGAAGTCCTTGCCCATGCCTATGTCCTGAATGCTATTGCCTAGGTTTTCTTCTAGGGATTATATGGTTTTAGTTTTAACATTTAAGTCTCTAATCCATCTTGAATACTTTTTGTATAAGGTATAAGGAAGGGATCCGGTTTCAGTTTTCTACTTATGGCTAGCCAGTTTTCCCAGTACCATTTATTAAATAGGGAATCCTTTCCCCATTTTCTGTTTTTGTCAGGTTTGTCAAAGATCAGATGGTTGTAGATGTGTGGTATTATTTCTGAGGACTCTGTTCTGTTCCATTGGTCTGTGTCTCTGTTTTGGTACCAGTACCATGCTATTTTGGTTACTGTAGCCTTATAATATAGTTTAAAGTCAGGTAGCGTGATGCCTCCAGCTTTGTTCTTTTTGCTCAGGATTGTCTCGGCAATGTGAGCTCTTTTTTGGTTCCATATGAACTTTAAAGCAGTTTTTTCCAATTCTGTGAAAAAGTCATTGGTAGCTTAATGGGGATGGCATTGAATCTATAAATTACCTTGGGCAGTATGGCCATTTTCACACTATGGGTATATACCCAAAGGATTATGAATCATGCTGCTATAAAGACACATTCACACGTATGTTTTTTTGTGGCACTATTTACAATAGCAAAGACTTGGAGCCAACCCAAATATCCATCAATCACAGACTGAATTAAGAAAATGTGGCACATATAAATCATGGAATATTATGCAGCCATAACAAAGGATGAGTTCATGTCCTTTGTAGGGACATGGATGTAGCTGGAAACCATCATTCTCAGCAAACTATCACAAGAACAGGAAAACAAATACTTCATGTTCTCATCCGTAGGTGGGAACTGAACAATGAGAACACTTGGACACAGGAAGGGAAACATCACACATCGGGATCTGTTGTGGGGTGGGGAAAGGGGGGAGGAATAGCATTAGGAGATATACCTAATGTAATGGGTGCAGCACACCAACATGGCACATGTATACATATGTAACAAACCTGCACGTTGTACACATGTACCCTAGAACATAAAGTATAATTTAAAAAAAAAGAAAAAAAAGAATTCAGCAAAGTTAATGACAGAATCTACTATTAGAGAATCCCTGACTCTGGGAGAAAATTTAATGTTAAAATAAGGCTGTAACAGGAAAAAAAAAAAAAAAAATGGAAGATTCAGTAACAAAGCATAAAAGTTGGCAGGCTGTGGTTCTCTGTGTTTCTACATTTTCTATGTAAAGCCTTATTGAACCAGACACCCTGGGCATGATATGCATTCTGAACCTGAAAGAGTTACTGCAGACATGTTGTGAATAAACCATCATGTTCAACTCTCATACCTGTGCCCAAGCAATCCTGCTGTGGGACACCTATAACAGTGTGTAACATTGAGTGGAAGGAATATTTCCTCTTCTTATTTTGAAACAAATTTAGAATTTGCATGGCTCTATTGTAACCAAGAGAATCATTAGGTAAGATAATGTTTTAAGTATCTGACACCTAAAGTATGTCATAAATACACTAACCTGATTTATATTAAGAAGGAAATCTTGAAATTGATAGTGGAGATTTTGCATTCTCACAGGTTCAGAGCTGGTTAGGTAGAAAAATTCATATTCTAGTGAGAACCCTTCAAATTTGTAGAGGTCATTGTTTTCTTTCAAGCAAGACAAAGAGGCTGTGAAAGGTTAAATTCTAACTTTCTAGTGTCCCTAAAAGTGACATCTTGGCTTGGGAGTCTTATTATTCAACCTCAGTTTTTGAAATAGTAATGGTAAAAATTGAAAGTAGTTTAAATGGTATTATATTAGTTAAAGTTACACTTCATAACTTATTATTTGTATGCCATTTAAAATCTTATACAAGATTATAAAAATTAGTTATATCATCACTCTATTAAAATCTTCACATCATGAAGGGCCATTATACCAATAAATCAAGTAAAATACTTCAATAGAATGTGAGAGGACAGAAATGTCTCTACTTGAAGGTTCAAGTCACTTGAGTTGGAGAAACAAAAATCCTAAAATTGTGGAAGTCAATATATAGAGAACCCATCCTATCCTAGTAAGTTAATTTTGAAAATAAACATAAAACATTATTTTTAAAATGGTACTGCTAGAATTCATAGGAAAAATAATAGCTGCATAGTCAATGTATATTTGAGTATATGTGCATATATATATAAGCGTACCTCATTTTATTACACTTTGCTTTATTGTTCTTTGCAGATATTGTGCTTTGTATAAATTGAAGGTTTGCATCTACCCTGCTTCAAGCAAGTCTATCGGTGCCATTTTTCCAATAGCATGTGTTCATTTTGTGTCATTGTGTTATATTTTGGTAATTCTCATAATATTTCAGATTTTGTCATTATATTTATTGTGGTGATCTGTGATCTATGATCACCACAATTGCCTTTGTTTTTGTAACCATTGTAATTGCTTTGGGGTGCCATGCACAAACTAAACCAATATAAGATGGGAAAGTTAATTGAGAAACGTTGTGTGTGTTCTGACTGCTCCACCAACTAGCCATTCATCTCTCTCCTCCTCAGGCCTCTGTATTCTCTGAGACACAATATTAAAATTAGGCCAATTAATATCCCCACAATGGCCTTTAGATCTTAAAGTGAAAGGAAGAATTGCACATCTCTCACTTTAAACCAAAAACCATAAATAAATAAGCTTAGTGAGGAAGACATGTTAAAGGTCAAGATAGGTCAAAAGCTAGGTATCTTGTACCTAACAGTCAAGTTTTGAATGCAAAGGTAAAGTTTTTGAAAGGCATTAAAAATGCCACACCAGTGAGTATGAGAATGATTAGAAAGCAAAACAGCCTCATTGCTGAGAGGGGGTGAGCTTTAGCGGCCTGGTTAGAGGATCAAACCAGCCACAACATTTCTTTTAGTCAAAACCAAATCCAAAGAAAGGCTCTAATTCTCTTTAGTTCTTTCAAAGGTGAGAGCAGTGAGGAAAGCTCACAGCTAGCAGAAGTTGGCTCATGAGGTTTAAGAAAATAAGCCATCTCCATAAAACAAAATAGTGCAAGACAAAGCAGCAAGTGCTGATGGAGAAACTGCAGCAAGTTATCCAGAATGTCTAGCTAAGATCATTGATGAAGGTAGCTACACTGAATAACGAATTTTCAATGTAGATAAAATAGCCTTCTATTGGAAGAAGATGCCATTTAGGACTTTCATAGCTTGAAAGAGTAAGTCAATGCCTATCTTTAAAGCTTCAAAGGACAGGCTAACTCTTGTCAGGGGTAAATGAAGCTGGTGACTTCAAGTTGAAGCCAATGCCCATTGATCATTCTGAAAATCCTAAGGCCCTTAAAACTTATGCTACATCTACTCTGTCTGTGTTTTATAAAGAACAGCTAACCCTGGATGACATCACACTTCTTTACAGCATTTTTTAATGTACACTTTAAACTCATTGTTCAGACCTACTGCTCAGAAAAGAGAAAAAAAAAAAAAAAGATTCCTTTCAAAATAGTACTGCTCTTTGGCAATGCACCTGGTCATCCAGGAGCTCTGCTGGATAGATAGTATTCCTGTGATACATCTGGGCAAAGTCGATCGAAAAATTTATTTAAATGATTCATTGTTCTAGATACCACTAAGAATCCTTGTAATTTGTGATTCATGGTCAAATATCAACATTAATAGGAATTTGGGAGAAGTTGATTCTAACCCTCAAGGATGACTTTGCAGGATTCAAGATTTCTGTGGAGGAAATAATTACAGGTGTGGTGGAAATCGCAAGAGAACTAGAATGATAAGTAAAGCCTGAAGATGTGGCCGAATTGCTGCAAACTTATGATAAACTTTGAATAGATGAAGGTTCCTTCTTACAGAAGAGCAAAGAAAGTGGTTTCTTGAGATGGAATCTATACCTTGTAAAGTTGCTGTGAGCACTGTTGAAATGCCAACAAATAATTTCAAATATTATATAAACTTAGTTGATAAAGCAGTGGCAGTCTTTAAGAAGATCAACGCCAATTTTGAAAGTTCTACTTTGGATAAAATGCTATCAAACAGCATCACATGCTACAGAGAAATCTTCTGTGAAAGAGTTAATCAATGCAGCAAACTTTATTATTGTCTTATCTCAACAAATTGCCACAACCACCACCCTGATCAGTCAGCAGCCATCACACCAAAGCAATACCCTGCACCAGCAAACAGATTATTACTCCTCAAAGCCTCAGATGATCATTAGCACTTTTATCAATAAAGTATTTTAAAATTAAGGTTTTTTTTTAGGCATAATGCTATGGTATATGTAATAGACTACAGTATAGTACAAATGTAAGTTTTCTACGCCCTAGGAAACAAAAAAAAATATGTAACTCACTTTATTGCAGTGGTCTGACACAATCCATCATATCTTTGACATAGAGAGAGAGCGTGAGGACTGTAGGGAGATGAAGATATATGGATATCTCTGAGTTATAGCTCTTCAGGATAGTGACATCTGTTAGAATAGAGGTTACTTTGTAGAAACAATACTTTAATACATATTCTCAGATAAACTATAATTTATTACATACTTTCATCATAACAAATGGACTCAAGTTTACATAAATAAAAAGAATTCATTTGTGTTTTTTCTATATATTTGGATATATAAACTTTAACACAACTTCTTCAGTTGTAAAATGAATATAATAATTGCATTTTATTTACCTCAAGTCCTAATGAGACATAATAGATAAGAATGTCTTTGGGAGTGGGGAAGTTTTAATGCAATATGAAGGAAAAATGAATTAACATGTGAAATTGTCTAAAATGATAAACATTAAAATATTATTAACCTTCTTACTACACCAATATAGACCACAAGTGGGGTTATGATTTCTCCAAGGCACTTACCCATAAAGAGATGATAATAATATCTATGTCAGCAATGGCCTTACTTGCTTACAGATCCATTTTTTACCTTTCTGCTGCTCTGCTCTGTGTGGTGGGAAGGCTAGCCTCTGTAAGCATCTGTCTATGTTTGGCTCAAAGGACATACAGATTGCAACTGGAGATTGTGAGAAAGGGAGAAGGTAGGGGTAATTCACCTTCTTCTCTGGAAAGTGACTCCAGTTGCAATCACGTCCCCTCCATGAATTCAAATTCTACCAGTTTCCTGTCTGATTACAATGTCTCCTGGGTGACTTATCTCTGAACTTCATTAGCCTCATGTCCTACCCATGTTCCTGAAGGCTTGGGATAAGAGCAGCACCTGCGATTCAAAATCTGTATGTTGCCTCATTCTGCCACAGTTGGTTTCGTGGCTCTAAGTGTAATCAGTTCTTGCCTTTAATTTCCTCTGTTTGAAACACACTGAGTAGTGTCTCTTTCCCTGGTTGAACACTGATATATTTATAATTTTTATAATATGAAATGCCAGATTTCCTTCAAAGTGCTTTGTCTTTACTAAATCACTTCATCTTCACAATAACTGTATTGGGAAGGTTAATAGTATTATCCCAATTTATACATGAAGAAGCTAAAGTGCAGAGATTTTGGAAAATTGCCAGTGTTTACACAGCTAGGAAGTTTTGTTGGTAAGATTTGAATACAGATAGCTTACACTGTTAACCATATGCTTACTTCTTCTCTACTCAGGCAGACATCACTACTTATAAAAAGCTTGGCACCTATCAAACATTTGGTCAAAAACCCACCACTGAGTGTCCAGAGTTCTATGCCATGTGTAAAACTCGGGTCCCAGACAAAGTGAAAGCATTTAAGGATTCAAGCAGTTTTAGCTGTTATTATTATTAAGTGCAACATTTGAGACCCAAATTATATCTGACTGAAAACAAAAATACCTATCACTTCTAAATTTTATATTAAAATTTTAAGTTTTCAATAAATAGTAAAATTAGAAAATAAGAACTCTAATCACAATAATCATAACAAGAGAGTTGCCATGTTTTACTAAATTTAATCTTTCCAAGTAAATATTTTATCTATAATCAGTTATCATTTTATAAAGAAAACATGTTATAACACTACAATTTGGACAAATATTAAGAGAAAGGTAGGTCTTCAAATTTAAAAGTGTATTACTGTTAAAATTTACCAAATTAATATGTTTTATTCCACAGCAGACTGATGAAACTAATCCATAGATACAAATCTTGGAAAATAATTTCTCTAAATAATAGATTGAAATAATCACAGCAATTAAAAGCACTAAAACCTAGTAAGTAAAACATTTAGAGTTGAGGTGGGGTAAATATTGTTGTTTGTCAATCCAGAATCTCTTCCCTCCTTTCTTCGCAGATTCTAATTTTGCACAGGAGTTTTATTCATAGCATATCCACATGTCTTGACAGAAGATGGTTCATCTACAGTTACAAAGGTAAGTACCGATGAGATGCTGCCACTTAGCAGTCCTAGTTGTCTTGATTCAGAGCTTTTAATGTTTAAGAAATGGGCCTTGGCCTCTTTCTGATCAATGAGACATGAAGGATAGCTCCTGGGAGCTTCTGGGAAATAAGATCCCTCCTTTCTCGGAGAGGAATTTAAAAACTTGACTCTTTCTCTCTCTGAGGAAATGAATAAGAAAGGCCGAAGTCCAGGATTGTTCATGGCAATTCAGTGAAGCCAGTAGCAGGGTACAATGAGACAGTAGATGACAGGATAGACAGAAACAATGTGGGTGCAGATGAAGTCATTGAGTTATTGCATCAATTAGCCCTGAAACTCACCCTACATTTGGACTTCCTGTTATTTGATCCAATAAATGTCCCATTTGCATTTCCTGTCCCATATAGCCTATACTTAGTGAAACAGTAAAAACAACTAACAGTAGATATTGCGTTTTAAAAGTCTGAATTCAAATCATATTGTTTAAGGGTAGTTAATCTAATTGACACTTACTGGCTACATATCCTGAACAGCATTAGCTATATGATAGGTCCAGCACAATGTAAAAATCAGAGTCCCTTCACAAATTCTTAAGTCGTCAGAAGCAGAGCACCAATTAAAGCATAGGCCTCCATGAGCATGGGAGCCCCCGCAAGAGCAGACCTCATGCCCATGAAGCTAACCCTGGCCCTAAAGGAACTTCCCTAACCTCTCTACTCATTAATTGGCAGCTTTATAATAGTATCTGCATTCATGACTTGTTGAGCCTTCTTCAAATCATCAATTACATATTAGTATAGGTTATTTAGGCACAACCATACTTAAATGTACATGTGTATGTGACTATGTCTTTGGAGATTTACATTATTCTTTTTATTAGAGATGCATTTGTAAATTTTCCAATGTGTTTTTGAGCAATAATATAGTGTATTTACTTCTGCTTCAATAGAAATGTTTCTTTTTTACATGGACATTTAAATGCTAAATGTAACAGTAACAGGAATGTAATCATCTCTCATTAAATGATCTATAGCAATAGATAAATGAATCTATATGAGAATGCAATAGTTTTAATTTGTTTTCTACCTTCAGTCCTCCATCCACCCATTAAAATTAGTGATCTTAAACTATTTTAAGTTATATATTTCTTTGAGAAAGTGAAAGCTAAATAATTTTTCAAGAAAACCGTGTCTATGCCTGTCTGTGTGAACTTTTCTAAAATTTTCCTTTCAATTTGAAGCCCATTCATAGAACTCCTAGTTGGACGACAGAACACAGGTTAACGGTCTCCAGTTATCTGAAAGTAATCATCCTTAAACAGAAAGTTAATATCAACTTCTGAGTTGGCATCTTTCATTGGTTTGCAATTATTATATAGGATAAATTCAGTTTATTTAGCATTGTGTTAATGATAAATCACTTTATTCCTCATTGCTCTGCTCCTTTCTAGATTAAAACATCAGCAATATTGAGCTCATACAGTTTGTCCATGTGCCATTTTTTTTCTACCTCTAAAGCTGTGGTTCTCAGCCCTCTTTAATTTAAAATAACCTAGAGAAGTTTTTTTGTTTTTGTTTTTAATACTAAAGCCTGGGCAGCCAGCTACTTACTTAGGCTGGTGTAGAGTCCAAATGTTAGTATTCTTTTAAGTATTCCAAGGTAATGAATTCTAAAGTGTTTTCTGGGCTGAGAAATATGTGAGTTGTCAAGTAAACTGATTTTTTAAGTGCTCACTTTAAATGTTGGGCATCACATGTAGGCATGTAGACTATAGTCACTGACGATCAGGTGAATTAGTAGAATTGTTCAAATAAACAAGAGGAGTAAATCAGGAAGAACCTTTCTTGAGAGATAAAATTAAGGGTAAGACTTACCGGGCATGGGGGCTCACATGTATAATCCCAGCACTTTGGGAGACGGAGGCAGGTGGATCGCCTGAAGTCAGGAGTTTGAGACCAGCCTGACCAACACGCAGAAATCCTGTCTCTACTGAAAATACAAAATTAGCTGAGCATGGTGGTGTGTGCCTGTAATCCCAGTTACAAAGGAGACTGAGGAAGGAGAATCGCTTGAACCCAGGAGGCGGAGGTTGAGGTAAGCTGAGATCGTGACATTGCACTCTAGCCCGGGTGACAAGAGCAAATACTCCTTCTCAAAATTAAATAAATAAATAAATAAATAAATAAATAAATAAATAAAGGTGAGGGTCTAATAGGAGAATAATGCAGACTGGACATGGTGTCAGCAGTCACGATAAATTAAGCACACTTTCTTCTTCCCAAACCCCTTCACCAACTGCTGCAACCTCACAGATAAACAAATGCAAAAATATGCATTAACTAGAAAATATGTAGGTGTGGGGTGGATATTCACTTGATTGTATTGTGAAGTAAAATAAGATTATAAGTGATATTCTATCTTCTTCAAGTTACAAAAATATCAAGTGTAAAAATTTATGAATTACGACAGTCAGAAAATGAGACTATAAGTCTGTATATGGCCAAAAAATGCTCTCATTCTGCATGTTTAATGTTCTTAAAGATACAGGTAACTTATAACTACAGCAGGGATGGTTTGAGAGTTAATTATGAGATCCTTGCCAGGATAGCACAAATGAAACAAAAAATCATTAATAAGTAACTCAATTGGATTCTGCTGACACATCATGGTATACACCTGATCGTTTCTCTGCATGTTTAATTCTTAACTTTTAACATTTAACTTTAACTGTTAAATGAACATTTGCTTTAGTTAGCAATATTCTTTGAGGGAATGTTAAGTATTTTCTAATCCAAAGTGGTTTACATCTCATCATTTTCACACATTCATCTAAATCCATTTTATTGTTTTAGCAAGTCAAAGAAAAATAAACAAAAATAATGCTTTTACATCATGGTGTGCTGGAGAAAAAGAAAAGTGGAAATATTTGTACCAAGTCTTGTCTTAATGAATAGTAAAATGAATGATAGCTGATAGAAAATTAGCGTTCTTCTAAAGAATTAGAAAATCATTGACTTGAAGCTATAAGAAAGCAAAGCAGATTCTCTGAAACAATATGAACCTGGGCAACATTATTAGGTGCCATTTCCCAGTGAACCTGCAGTAAAAAGACATAAGGCTTGCACCTGTCACCACTATGTTGAGATTAGTTACTCTGCTTGGTGTGAGATTTAAGTCTGGCGCTGAATGCTGTTTCACACCAGACGATCTGAATATGTGGCCTAGAAAAATAATACGAAGTTTCTACTGCTATTTTTCAAGGATTTTGGTTTCTGTATTTCGGTACCAGAAAGATTTTTTTTTACATGGAACTCTGATACATTGCCATGTACATGGATGTTTTACACAAATTACAGGCCCCTTTGATACATTAAAATATGGCCTCATAAGACATTCATTTTCTTGAAGAAATTTTAGGCTTCTAAAAGGAATTTAGTAACAGGATCCTACTTGGGACCACACAACACCAGAGCTGTCAGGCTCTTCCTTCTCTAAGACTGGAATACACGTAATAACAAAATGACTTAATAGCGGAAGAACACATTACCTTATAAAAGATAATTTTAACTATTTCAAACCTGGAGAACTCATGTTAGCTCTCAATAATTGCTGTTGTAATGCTAGCTACTTTCATTTCTTCAAGAGACATTCTTTGCCTGCCCCTTCTCCCTAGTACAGGAGATGAGGTAATTCCATGTATTAGCTGCTATTGTTAGACAATTATGGCCACCACACAAGCCATAATGGATATCAGATGCAATACCTAGGTAGATGGAGGATATTACGCAAATACCTATATTCATAAATGCCCTTGTGTTTGGGAGAAGGATGAGTAAAAGACTAAATTATAATACTATCTAAAGATATCAGAACCATTATGGCTCTGTCCCTCTGCTGTCACTGGCCAGAGAGTAAACAGTGACCAGAAGGGGGCAGAGTTATACTGAGACTTGGCCCATGTTGATGATCTTACTCAAGAAGTCAAATTTAAAAAACAACATAATCAATGACATATGAGGAACTATGTTTATAGTCCGATCTACTCCACACTCTTTCACTTTTTCAAAAAGGAAACCCTCAAGTGAGAATTATGTACCAGAGATACATGGATTTTTCCACGACTAGGAAAGTTATTAGTATGATTTCTTCTACTAGTATTAGATACTGCAGAATCTAAGACTCATTGTAAAGATAATTGTCAAACACACAGCCAAAAATTGTTATGGCAAGTTGTATTTCCCAACACAAGGAAGGCAAAATAACATATTTAACACAGCATCTAGTTATGGTGCTTCAATTTGGAAAAAAAAAAAAAACAAACTGTGATGTTCATTGATTGATTCATTTATTTATTTGGTTATTTATTAAACATGCTTCATATTATTTGCTTCCAGAACTGATTACATGAATCTTTACCATAGTGGCATTGAAAGAAGGAGCACCCTAGGAGTTTATTAAAAGATGCTAAATTTATTTGGTTTTACTCTTCTGCTGTTGGTTCCCTGAAGATGACACTCCTTAAAATGATCTCCTAATGTATTTCTTGATTTCAGAGCAGGCCGGGCTTCTCTAATGGATTAGCTCCCCCTCATCCAGGTCCTTTCTATACCCTTTGTAAGGAAACGCCAGCCAGCTGGAACAGCAGGGCAACAAGTACAGCTGGGAATTTCTAGCCCACAGGTGTCCATTCTCGCATTTGATAGCTTGCCAATATCAAAGCTGGATTTGTTGAGGGGATCCCCACAGTTGTTTCACAGAAAGAAAATTATCCACTGGCACTAATAGTAATAATCCCCTCCTCCATATCTGACTTAGTACTTGAGCTAGAGCCACAGCCTTCTTTCCCCACCAGGATTGAACCAGTATCAAGTTCTCCATCCTTTTCACAAGTGGGTGGCAGAGTGTCAGGGCAGGAATTAGATGGGTGCAGGTGGCACCACCTGCTTGAAATGCTTTTGAGTATTTTGTGTTTCATTATTGCTGCACACCATTGCACTAGCCTTTCTTTTCTTGCCAGTAACCATGGTACCATTTGTTTGAGCTTAAAGTCTATTTCAAATTCTGATTTTTGATAAAAAAAAAGAACATGAAAGGGATTTATTTTCATTCAGAAAAGGGAATAGGTCCTAGAAAAGTAATTACTTTGTTATTCAATTTGAAATGTAATTTACAGGTAGACTTAGAGGACTTACTAATGAGTTGAACAAAGGATGTGAGAAAAAAAATAAAAATCAAGGATGCCTCTTTAGAGATGGTGAAGACAGGAAGAGGAGCAGTTTAAAATGGAAATCAGAAATTTAATTTTGGATATACTAATTTTGAGATAGCCATTAGATATCCAACTGGAAATGTTGAGTTGGCAATAATTGTATATGTTTATATATAGGCATGCATTATGATTATTAATATATGATTATCTCTTATATATGAAAATTCAGAATTGAATCCCATTGGAGATATACATGTATGATTTGTCGTCATGTGTAGATGATATATAAACTCACGGGAGATTGTTGTTGTGGAACCTCAAGTTCTTAGAGCTCATTACTTTCCATTTTGGAATCTGATGCTAACATGTTGTTTATATACTTTCATGTATGTATTCACTTATGTATGTAAGAATGTTTGTGAGCTCATCTTTAAGGAGGCTTTTAAAAAGTGTGTCTCAAACTTTATTTTTTTATTTTTTATTTCAATAGCTTTTGGGGAACAGGTGGTGTTTGGTTACACGAATAAGTTCTTTAGCTGTGATTTCTGAGATTTTGGTGCACCCATCACCTGAGCAATATATACTGTACCCAATGTGCAGTCTTTTATTCTTCACCCCCCTACCATTTTCCCTGAGTCCCCAAAGTCTATTGTTTCATTCTTATGCCTTTACATCCTCATAGCTCAGCTCCCTCTTCTTTTGAGAACATATGATGTTTGATTTTCTACTTATGAGTCACTTCACCTAGAATAATAGTCTCTAATTGCATTCACATTAATGTAAATGCCATTATTTCACTCCTTAAAAAGTATAGGTTTTTAGGAAATATGTGTGAGTGCTTTCTAGAATGGCTTTGCCTTTGTTTCTGCCAAGTACCCCACAGCATCATCAGCTAAAGATGAATTTTTTGTTGTTAATTTTTCATCCAGGGTTGTTAGACCAAGCAATAGGTATAAATTTAAATCATAAACCTATGGCAAGTATAGGCCTAGACATTTAATTGTCTAATTTATGATGCAATAAAAGAGAACTTTTACCATGTCTCCTGGAAACATAGACTTTAGGCCCCAAGTTTAGGCAAGCGTCTCAGTTTAAGTTCCTTACTTCACCTGATCTTAAGGCCTGGTTCCTTTTCCATTTAGTCTTTAAGCCTAGAACTATAGATTAACAGAGGGTAATAACCTTCAACTCCCTAAGAGCTATCTGAGTGGTAGGTCAGGGCTTTCCATGTGGTTTCTCACACTTTCCCCCTTGCTGACACTGTTTCGTATTTAATTATGTGTTACATTTTGTGGTTTACATTTGTATTACATTTATCATAGTTTTATTATATCTATTCAATAACTCTTCAACAGGATATATTTCAAAAAGTATTAGTGTTCTGTTCTGCTTTAACTGGGAGTGTTTCTCCAGTTTCTACTCCCTTTTATCAGGTTAATTCAAATATTTTGTCTCATGTATTTAGTTTTTGAGTTTTTATTCTTTTCTTCAAGAATATTTTAAGCATGTTATTTTTTCAGGGTCTGAATTTTTTGGGTAAACATTTTGGGGTCTACTTTTCTTTTACCATTTTTCCTCCCAAGTTACAGAGCACAGTTTAACTCTCATTTAGTCTGTATATTTCTTGAGCACAGCCACATTGTGACAGCTGTGTCAGTACCAAGCTGGAAGTACATCAGTGAACAAGATGACTGAATCTTGCTCTGATAGACCTCTTAGTCCACTGCTTCTCTCTTTTAGGTCTTCATGCCTATTGCTTTTCTTTTCATTTTCTTTGTTTACACTGAGGTAAAAAAAAAAAAAAAAAAAAAAAAAAAAAAAAAAAAAAAAAAAAAAAAATAAAATCCCCCCCT
>NW_016826229.1:96308-107251 GCF_001698545.2 Rhinopithecus bieti
TTTTTTTTTTTTTTAAACACAGAAAAAAAAAAAAAAAAAAAAAAAAAAAAAAAAAAAAAAAAAAAAAAAAAAAAAAATTAAATCTACCCTCTTAAAAATTTTTGAGTGAGCTAGGCATGCTGGCTCACATCTGTGATCTCAGCACTTTTGGAGGCCAAGATAGGAGCACCACTTGAGCCCAGGAGGTCAAGGCTGCAATGGACTGGGTTCACACCACTGCACTCCAGCCTGGGCAATAGAGGGAGACCCTTTCTCAAAAAAAAAAAAAAAAAAAAAAAAATCAAGCCGGGTGCAGTGGCTCATGCCTGTAATCCTGCAATCCCAGCACTTTGGGAGGCCAAGGCAGGCAGATCACCTGAGGTCAGGAGTTTGATACTAGCCGGGCCAACATGATGAAACCCCATCTCTACTAAAAACACAAAAATTAGCTGGGCTTGGTGGCACACACCTGTAATGCCAGCTACTTGGGAGGCTGAGACAAGAAAATCTGGGAGGCAGAGGTTGCAGTGAGCTGAGATCGTGCCAGCCTGGGCAATAGAGTGAGACTCCATTGGAAAAAAAAATCAGCTGTAGATTACAGTATTGCTAACTATAAGCAAAACGTTGTACAGTGGACCTCTAGAATTTTTCTTCTTTCATGACTGAAGCTCTATACTCACTGAACGACAATCTGCCATTTCTTTCTATCCCCAGAATCTAGCTGTCATCGTACTACTTTCTGTTTCTGTGAGTGTGACTATTTTAGACAACTCATGAATGGAATCAGATGGTCTTTGTCCTTCTGTGACTGCTTTATTTCACTCAGCATAATGTCCTTGAGGTTCATCCATGTTGCAGCATACAAAACAATTTCCTTCTTTTTTATAGCTGAATAATAGTCCATTGGATGTATATACTACATGTTCTTTATCCATCCTTTGATGGATATTTAGAATGTTTCTATTTCTTGCCTATTGCCAATAATAGTTCAATTAAATATCTGAGATCCTGATTTGAATTGTTTGAAAAACACTCAGAAACAGAATTGCTGGGTCATATGGTGGTTATTTTTTAATATTTTAAGGAATTTCCATATGGTTTTCCATAAAGTCTGTGTCATTTAACTTCCAACACTTGCTATTTTATGTTTTGTTTTTATTTGCTTTGTTTTTGCCATTCTAACAGGTGTAAATGATACCTTATTGTGGTTTTGATTTGCCTTTCCCTGGTGATTAGTGATGCTGAACACCTTTTAATATACCGGTTGGCCATGTATATGGTTTTTTTGGAGAAATGTCTATTCAAATCTGTTGCCCATTTTTTAATCTGGTTGTGACTTTTTGCTGTAGAATTGTAGGAGTTCCTTATATACTTTGGATATTAATCTCTTATCAGATATATGGTTTGCAAATATTTTCTGCCATTCTGTATGTTGCCATTCACTCTGTTGGTTGTTTGCTTTTCTATGCAAAATCTTTTTAACTTTGATGTAGTACCATGGTCTATTTTTGCTTTGGTGCTTTGGTTGCCTGTGATTTTGGTGGCATATCCAAGAAATCACTGCTGAGACTGCTGAGACTAAAATTTTCTCCTATGATTTCTTGACGTTTTATGGTATCACATATTAGGTTTAAGTTTTTAATATATCTTGAGTTGATTTTTGCATATAACATAAAAAACAAGTGTTCAATTTTATCCTTTGGCATGTTAATATCCAATTTTCCTACCACCATTTGTTGATCAGACTATCCTTTCCTCATTATGATGTCTTGGCATTCTTGTTAAAGGTCAGTGACTGTATGTGCATGGGTTTATTACTGGACTCTAGACAAACCACAATGATGGGATGTTACTTCCAATGTTAGATAACAACAATCATGGCTTTCATTGTTTCAAGTTCTCTCTCTCTCTCTCTCTCTCCATTTATTTGATGTAATAAAACATGTGAACTGCTGCTTCCTCATGGACAGATTCACGTGGCAAGGAACTGATGGTGGCCTCTGCCACACAGCCAGGGGAAACCTGAGGCCCTCAATCAATCTGCAAGGAATTGATTTCGGCCAGCAACCACATCTATGGGATTGGAAGTGAATCTTCCTCCAGTCTTGAGATGACTACAGCTGTGACTGGAGCCTTGTGAGATGCTGTGAGAGAGAACCCAGTTAAGCCACACACCGATTCCTGACCCTCAGAAACCGAGAAATTTGCCAATTTCTGCCTTGCTTTTGATTATTGAATAACTACTTGAAGATTTAATTTTACATTGGCATAGGGGTTTTCTGGATCTCTAAAAAAAAAAACGTGGTGACATATATGTGTGTGTATATGTGAGTGTTTTTATCAGAGCAATTTGAAGAGGCATGGGTGTAGAGTTGGGTGTAATGTGGGCCGAAGGCAAAGTTTATTTAGTTTATTATCAAAGTAAGCAATAGAAAATCATTTAAATTCAAACATTCATTATCAAAACCACCTGATCTCTTCTGAGGTTTTGCTACATTGATATTTTCTAAGTTATCAGGCTCATCATCTAAATATCCATTTGTTAAATGAGATTTCTGTTTCTTTACCCAACCTCTGTAACAGAATTTGGAACTCTTTAAATTCATATGCTATGTAGGTTGGTGTTCCATTGAAAAGCCATTTAGCTCCACAACAAAATAAAACGGGAATACTATCTCATGCAGATAATAATAATAATAATTTCTACTCCTTTAAGAAAAATAAGTGTTCAAATACCACAATAAGGCACCTGCTACATACAATCTTATGGTCCAGGCTACATTTTGGCCTTGTATTCCTAAACACAATGGACGAATCTCACAGCCTTTCTGCACCCAGGACCTCTATCTTACCTTGTCTAATTCGCTATCACAATTTCAGATATTTCTCTGTAGAGAAAAATGCAAACCAATCCAAGGTGCTGTGCCATGAATTTTATAGCAACAATAAACAATTCTTACAAATAAATATCACAAGTAAATTTGGATAATGAAAATGCATTGAGGTAATTGATTTGAGAACCCAATTCTGACATTCCCAATCTTATCTTCATTTTGTTTTTAAGGAGATTTCCATTCCTTGACATGTTTATTATTTTGAAACTAAGCCAGTGTTTTCAAAGCATTTTCATGCCAACGATTCTAAACTAAGCAAATAAATATTGTCACTTGAGATATTCTTAGCTTTACTTAGAAAACTAGAATATTGACACGTAAGCAATTGTTCACACACTGAATCTCTCATCAAAAAACCTGCTATGTTAGTTAATAAATTTAAAACTGCACTTTCAAGTCTGTCAATAGAATGAATAATCTCAATTTGTGAATCTCCAGCCTTCACAAGGTGAAGGTTTTCACTACCGTCTGCATGATCTCATACGCAGATTGACCTTGGGTTGCCAAATTTTGAGAATTGGGGTTTGATTTTATTAAGAGTTTAGCCAGGAGTAACATTCAAAATACTTAACCAAAATATAGTAGAGGCACAAACCATCTTAGAGGACATTGACTGCAGGGTTGGAATCTGCTTCTGGCCCCCAATTATATCAGATATCATCTCTTCATCTGCTAGATTTTGAGAGGTATAGGGGTAGTCAGGACAGGATCACTTAGAGGTCTAAGTTAGCAATTATGTATCAGCTGACATGAAAATATTACAATATTTGCATTGTCAGTGAACTGGAAGGCACTAACTAAATATCAAATCAAATTGCATTTGTTCTCTTGTGTCTTCACGGATTAGCTAGCATTAATTATAAAACTCAGTTCCTTCAAATGACTGCGGAGGGAAATCAACAACAATCAACATATTGTACTTTTACCGAAGATTTGTAACTCACAAAGAGGGCTAGCATATCTTAGCACATAATACTTTATTTCAAAAATATCCATAGGACTCTTCTCAGGGGCTCTCCGATCTGCTTCCGGTGAACAAATCTTTCCTAATTCTCAGCGCTATGTTCCACTTGACTTCAAAGGTAGCAGAAGGAATTATCTTTTT
The DNA here is from genome assembly GCF_001698545.2 of Rhinopithecus bieti. Lineage (NCBI taxonomy): Eukaryota > Metazoa > Chordata > Mammalia > Primates > Cercopithecidae > Rhinopithecus > Rhinopithecus bieti. Next base: position 100,287 of record NW_016826229.1, read on the forward strand.
TCAAATATTCTCCTTCCTTAGCACTATTGGCAAGTTAGATTGGTGATACTTTGTTAAGGAGGAAAGGAAAGGATTTAGCAGCATCCCCGGCCTTGTCCCACTAGTTCCTAGTAGTAACCTCTCCTGCCACCCCAAGTTGTGACAACCAAAACTATCTCTAGATGTTGTCAAATATTCCCTAAAGGGCAAAAAAGTTGTTATTGTTGAGAGAAACTTCTCTAAACCTATTACTTATTTGTTAGTTAGACCAATTTAAAAGCTCTATTCAAGTGCCTTTAAACTTTCATGCAAATATCCTGGAGTAGCTCAGAAAACAAAGGACACACAGTCCTAAAAATGTAATGAAGGAATTCTATTTTGCCATTATTTTTGGTCAAAGGGTTTCCTTATAACTACACAAAAACCTTGAATCTGATAGGTGTTCAATAACACTATGATTTCATAATTACAGGTAGATTATGTTTTATGTATTCACAAGGTTGAAAAGGCTTTCAAAGATAGAACACAACATATTGTGGTGTATATACAATATTTGTCCTGACCTGACAAGGTCTAAGTTATAATCAATCTTATACTTCATACTTTACTCTAGAATATTTATTCTTGGTTTGCAAACTCCTCAGGAATGAAAGAAGTTAGGTGATTAGCATGCCATTTGAGGGCTGCGCTTAGCCTGTCTGCTTAATTTGGATATTGTTACTTCCTTGTTTAATAACCTTTTTACTGTTATTGATTTGTCACATATATGTCATATGTTAGTGCCATTAATTGTATATATTTTCCAGCTAAGTTTGGATCACTATAAGAAATTTGTCTTAAACCATGGTTGTACTTTTGTGTAGTAAATTATCTTTGCATTGCATTGTGATTTGCTTCAGTAATTTTAGCCAAATCAGATTTTCTAAGAAAATACTTTTCAAAAAAACAAACAGAAAAAAAAAAAATCATCCAGTGGGACACTCATAAGGTGGGTAAAATTTGTGTTTGATTTCCTGGGCATCTAACAAACAATCACAGAAATTAGAATGTATAGAGATTATATGATTTGTTTATGATTCCATGATTCACTGAGCTATCAGAAAAAATAGTTTTAACAGTTATCCACATGCTTTGCCTTTATAAAGTACCTCAATGTCTTTTACCTCTTATAAGTTTTACAAATTTGATTCTAATTCACAGTAAGTAAATCTATGAAAGTTTGAGATATATATCAGGCTTTTACACTCACAACTATTTCAATATTATATATTGAAATGGTAAATAGAAATCCAGTTTCTAGAAAAAGCACAGAAATAAAAATTATGAAATTTCTAGCCAAAATCATGTATTAATTTTAATAGTTCCACATATGGCAAAAATGTTTGATACCAGAAAAAACATAATTTCACTAATAAAATACCAGCTACTTAAAATTATATGTAAAACGGCTGCTTTCAATTTTCATGGCAATGTCAGGATAAAATCAACCTCAAAACCATACCAAAACTACTCTGGAACAGTTTAATATTTCATACTTTGTTTTCTCTACATAAATATGGATGTATTTTCAGCCATTAATTTTTCTGAAAGTGGGACTATCCAATAAAAACTCTCTAGAACCATTCCTTGACAGAATTCTATCTCTTACTACGAAGTCAATTAAACATGTATAATTTTGGTAAGATTCTTCTTCCCCAGGTTACTACATAGAATAGAATTGAAAGCACTTATATTAATTCTATAGAAGTATCAGCAGTTATATTGCTTCTTCTGGTATGTTTTACCTCTTGATTTTCTTTTCTTTTGGCAAAACTAAAAGATAATGCATTTAATTGAGATCAAACCCTTTTTAATGCATTTTTTCCCCTATGGAAAATTCTAATTGGGAAGATATAGTGGAAACAACACTAATGAGAAGTGTTTATAAAATCTAAATACAAAAAATGCTGATGACAGTATAGCCAAATATTCCACAAGGAACAAAAGCTGATTTTGATAAACAAGCACAAAGAAACACATTAAAACAAATGTGAGTTTAATTTCATCATTTCTTTCAGATTTGCCTTTGCTTTTGGCTAGCTATATCGCCCATTAAAGATTATTTTTGTCTTTTAACCGCTGATTTATTTTACACAAACTAGGGAAATATCGTCCCCTACTGTCCAATCCTGATAAGCTGTTTATAAGGAAACTTTCTGTTTCAATCTATCAAATTGTGCCTTTACCCAAGAACTCTTTGTAGATGATGGATCACAAAGACAGAAGTTCTTTCCTGTAATACTCATCACAGTCATTAAACTATTTTCAATTGCTTCAGTCGAATTATTTTCTAAAAGAGCTAACTGCTGACATATTTGAATAATTTAAACTATAAAACTTAGAGAGAATGTATGTTATTTTACCAATCCTTCTTAGTGTGAGGGAATACTATATTTATTCAGTAAAAAAAAGTGCATTCCTCCATTTAAAATGTAAATAACTATTTTATGTTCCCATCCATAAGTACTTTACAAAATTATATGCTTTAAAAACTATGTTTTCTCTTAACAAAGCTTGTCACTCAATAATTATTTTGTCATGCATTAGATAACAACTTTTTTATTTAGAATTAGAAATGCATAATTTATTTATAAAATAAGAAACTCATTCATTCCAGGTGCCTGCAATTGATTCATTTTTTTAAAAAGAAGAGAATTTTCAAAAATATGTACCTATATGTTTAAAATACATTTATCTTCATTTCAATGCTTATTTGGATGTGATTATTACACCCTTTGGGGGATAGCCTTATAGCTATCCATATGGATTTTATACTTGTAACCTAAAGATAAATATATAAGGCAATTATATCTGTTTGAATTTAGATTAAATTCAAAAATTAACAAAGAAATACCACCTACTAATTGTTAAGGAGTTTGACCTGTTCCACTTACTACACTTCTTTTTCACCAGACTTTGCTACATTTAGCTGCAAGAAAGAGAACACATTTTGAACTGATTCAGTTTTAAGCAAAATGCCTTTAAAAATCAAAGATAATGTGTTATTTATTTCATCTTTCGATTAACCTAAAGGGCAATAAATCCCTACTACTTTACCTCAAAATTGACAATTGACATCTCAGTCATTACCAAACTCTGAAGGAATATAGTTACAAGTAGCAGAGACAAAAACCCAAAATTCAATGTTGTGAGTGTCAGTTTATAATGCCCTTTGTTCCCACAGGTAGAATATTAAGGATTCAATTGAGTGCATTTTGGAAATCTAGACTAATAGTGTTGTTGTATGAAAAAAAGAAAGCAATCTCTATAAGAAGAGAGATAATAGTTAAAGGGTGAAATAATTGATAGCTGCACCAACGCTAACCTCACCGAGTGGTTACCTATCTCATTTTCCCTGTTGCTATAAGTTCCACAAAGATCAATGTAGATGTGGCCTGGGGAAACTGTCATTACTGCTATAGGGCCAGAATCCAGGACAGTGTTGGATGATGTGCTTAGCCCCTTAAGAACAATATTCCAAACATCAATCCTGTTCTCCATGCTGCCACCTCTCTGTTTGGGGCTAAGCCATTGTTTATGCTCTGCTAAATGTAACATCTGTATGTTGAAAAAACAATTCATCACAATTTTAGAGCATATATTACAATACTTCAGAGCATGTGCTTTTTTTTAAAAAAAAAAGCATGCATAGAAGGATGTTCATGGGAACATTTGAGTTAATGAACAAACTGAAATAGCCTGCAGTTCATCCATAGGGGAATAGGGGAACCGGTTAGATAAATCCTGGAAAACACATGAAATGAATTACATAGGCAATTCCTAATGCAAGGTTCTGATTTTGCATGAATTATTTGTTTAGTATGTAATTTTAAATTAGAAAATCAGCTTTGAGAATATAGTTAGAATAATATTGAGTTCACTATATTTACATTTGTGAATATATTTTTCTATCCACATATAGAAGAAAATGTCATTGAAACATTTTTTTTTTCTTTTTTCCTGTTTTGTTTTATTTCTTTTTTTGTTTTGTTTTGTTTTGTTTTAAGACAGAGTCTCGCTGTCACCCAGGCTGGAGTGCAGTGGCACAATCTCAGCTCGCTGCAACCTTTGCCTCCCAGGTTCAAGCAATTCCCATGCCTCAGTCTCTAAAGTAGCTGGGATTACAGGCACATGCACATGCCACCATGCCCCAGTAATTTTTTGTATTTTAGTACAGACGAGGTTTCACTACAGTGCCTAGGATGGTCTCAAACTCCTGAGCTCTAGCAATCCACCCTCCTCAGCCTCCCAAAGTGCTGGGATTACAGGCGTCTGTCTTTTTTCTTTTTTCTTTTTTTCTTTAACATCTTGCTACCCTGCTTATCCTATCATGAGTAAGGGTAGGAAAAACAATCAACACAAGAAGTTAAAACAAAACAACATTGAACAGAAGACTATATTAGAATTCAAGCAACTCAAGAATGCCATCTAATTTTAAGGTATAATTTGACGTTTATGTGCTTACACATTTTATAATAATACTGAAGTCTTACCCAAATTCTATATTACACTTAATTTAAAAAATGTAGATAAACAGACTCTTTTTTCTAGCTTTACTGAGGTATGATTAACAAATAAAAATTATGTATATTTAAAGTGTACAATGTGATGATTTAATATACATCTACATTGTCAAATGATTACCACAATCAAGCTAATTAGCATGTACATCACCTTATACAGTTACCTTTTGTGTGTATGTGAGTGATAAAAACACAATCTACTGTCTTAGAAAATCTCAAGTATACAATGCATTATTATTAGTTATAGTTACTATACTGTAAATTGCATTTTCAGAATTTATTCATCTTATTACTTAAAGTTTGTACCTTTTGATCAACAACTCCCCATTTCCAAAATCCTTACTGTTGAATTTCAGTCAATTTCCAAAATATAAGAAAAAATTTAGACCAAGATTCTTGGAAAAGCATCTTACTCTAGTATTAGCAAAAGCTTAATAATACGTCTTTCAACACAAACTCCTTTTTCCCTCAGAGCCAGTTTATTCTCAGAATGAGTCATCAGAAAAATGAGTGTATACAATGGAGAATTTGAGGCTTAGCCTGCCACTTTGTTATTTAAAGTAAGCTAAATTCCAATAAATTATTGTCAAGTTCAAAAAGAACTGTATTTATTCCTTTGTGACCCTTAGTCAAACTGTGTATAATGCTGTTTCCTGTACAAGAACCACCTGCACAGATAAGTCTTGATATACGTTCACAATCATTTGGTAAAACATAATTCAACTTGATTTTCAAAGCCCTGTTATATTTTCCTCATCTTATAGATAGGGACTGTGTTTGCAACACTGTTCACACTAAAGGCCTAAACAAGATTATAGCAGGAGACATATTCTCTGTTTGTGAAAGGTATATTTACATCTAGTCAACTGCATATATTTTAACAAATGTAATTATCTTTTCTCATAAAAGTAAAGGCTATAAAAAGATATAATAACACTAAATCAATATTCATTATCAAATGATCATCTTAACAGCCAGTCTATTTTACACAAATATATTATTCTTTGGCCACAGACTTTGGCCCAAGTAAAATATTTTAATTTTGTAGGCCTCTTATTACATAAGCACCCAAGAAGGTGTTAATATTTTATCAAAGCTCATTATCATAACTTTTAAAAAGAACAGAAATCCTGCTGTATCATTCTCTGCACAGTTCTCTATGATATATATGAACCTTCTAACCTCTTCAACCTCATCTAGTGTGTCGATCTCTTCAACATATCTTCAAAGAATCCTTTGAGGCTTCCCGTTATACCTGCTGTTGCCTGTGTTCACAGTGTCCTTGCCAAGCTCTTCACTTAGCTGGCTCTACTATTCTTTCAAATAAAGGATATTCCTTCCCTGAGGCCGACCCATGCCAAGTAAACTCTTGCCACCCGCCAGTACTTCCTTTCAAAACGCTATGACCACAGCACCTGTTTGCTTTCTATCACTCTCCAAAATCTTTAATATGCTCATTTTTCATATCATTTTCTTATTTATCATGTGTCTCCTTCACTTGAATGGAAGCTCTCCATTGTATGTCTGGATTCTATCATGATGTCTGGCAATCAGTAGCTACTCAATAAATGAAAGAAACAAATTGCACACTGTATTTAACAGAGAGAACCAGAAAACGGACATATACGAGAATTACATTTAGCAATTCCCTTGAGTACTTTTCGTAACCAAAGGAGTCTGGAAGGGAAGGGTGGGCGCAGCGAAGAGAACATGTTTAAGCCTTTCATGCAAGTGAAAGAACACGGGCACTGTTAGCATGAACATGAGAGCCAGAGAAAACTGACAGAGACTCAGCTGGATCCAGAAGTGTGAATGAAACAGGAATAGAACATGAGCTAGAATGACCTGGAGTTGATGATCTGGAAAGATATTGTAAGGGAATGATTTGAAATTCTGTATTTGAATTGGGCTTAAAGAAGTTTATGGCAGAGGCATAAGATATGACTGAGGACTTAAAGTAAAAATAACGTTTCTAAGTGAAAAGATATGATCTGTTCAGATAAAGTTTCAATTTAAATAATATTTAGATTAGGCTACCAACCTGAAAGAAGTCGACAGGATTAGTTTTCAGAAATGGTAGACTATGGGTTTCAAAGTGGACAGTTAGTCTCATTGTTACATGTGGTGACACTGACCATTGTGAAATTTCAGTAAAATCCTGACTTTATAAATAGCTCAGTAAAACTAGATAGAACCACAGCAAAGAAGGTAAGAGAAAAGGAAGTAATATAAGGCTAATCAAGCCATAAAGATATTTCTCTTCAGTGGCACCCTTAGTGAATCACACAATTGCAGATACTTAGCTCAGCTTCTTACTTTGGCTAAGTTGTTGATGTTCCAGACTGATCCTCACAATGTAGAACAGTAGGGACAATTTTGTACCTTTTCCTTTTATTTATTTTTTATTTTTATAAATTTTTTTTC
>NW_016826229.1:108966-121859 GCF_001698545.2 Rhinopithecus bieti
CCTTAACATTTTTTCCTTCATTTCAACTTTGGTGAATCTGACAATTATGTGTCTTGGAGTTGCTCTTCTTGAGGAGTATCTTTGTGGCATTCTTTGTATTTCCTGAATTGGAATGTTGGCCTGCCTTACTAGGTTGGGGAAGTTCTCCTGGATGATATCCTGCAGAGTGTTTTCCATCCTGGTTCCATTTTCCCCCTCACTTTCAGGCACCAATCAGACGTAGATTTGGTCTTTTCACATAATCCCATATTTCTTGGAGGCTTTGTTCATTTCTTTTTCTTTTTTTTTTTTTTTTTCCAGACTTCTCTTCTCACTTCATTTCATTCATTTGATCTTCAATCATTGATACCCTTTCTTCCAGTTGATCGAGTCGGTGACTGAAGCTTGTGCATTTGTCACGTATTTCTCGTGTCATGGTTTCTATCTCTGTCAGTTCGTTTATGGCCTTCTCTGCATTGATTATTCTAGTTATCCATTCTTCCATTCCTTTTTCAAGATTTTTAGTTTCTTTGTGCTTGGTACATAATTCCTCCTTTAGCTCTGAGAAATTTGATGGACTGAAGCCTTCTTCTCTCAACTCGTCAAAGTCATTCTCTGTCCAACTTTTATCTATTGCTGGTGATGAGCTGCATTCCTTTTGAGGGGGAGATGCACTCTTATTTTTTGAATTTCCAGCTTTTCTGCCCTGCTTTTTCCCCATCTTTGTGGTTTTATCTGCCTTTGATCTTTGACAATGGTGATGTACTGATGTGGTTTTGGTGTGGGTGTCCTCTCTGTTTGTTAGTTTTCCTTCTAACAGTCAGGAACCTCAGCTGTAGGTCTGTTGGAGTTTGCTTGAGGTCCACTCCAGACCCTGTTTGCCTGGGTATCAGTAACGGAGACTGCAGAAGACAGAATATTGCTGAACAGTGAGTGTTCCTGTCTGATTCTTGCTCTGGAAGCTTCGTCTCAGGGGTGTACTCCACCATGTGAGGTGTGGGATGTTGGTCTGCACCTGGTGGGGGATGTCTCCCAGGTAGACTACTCAGGGATCAGGGACCCACTTGAGCAGGCAGTTTGTCCATTCTCAGATCTCAACCTCCGTGTTGGGAGATCTACTGCTCTCTTCAAAGCTGTCAGACAGGGTCATTTGCATCTGAAGAGGTTTCTGCTGCTTTTTGTTTAGCTCTGCCCTTTCCTAGAGGTGGAGTCTGCAGAGACAGGCAGACTTCCTTGAGCTGCTGTGGGCTCCACCCAGTTTGAGCTTCCTGGCAGCTTTGTTTACCTACTTAAGCCTCAGCAATGGCGGGCGCCCCTCCCCCAGACTTGCTGCTGCCTTACAGTTAGATCACAGATGGCTGTGCCAGCAATGAGGGAGGTTCCGTGGGCATGGGACCCTCCCGGCCAGGTGTAGGATATAATCTCCTGGTGTGTCATTTGCTAAGACCCTTGGTAAAGCACAGTATTAGGGTGGGAGTTACCTGATTTTCTAGGTGTTGTGTGTCTCAGTTCCCCTGGCTAGGAAAAGGGATTCCCTTCCCCTTTGCGCTTCCCAGGTGAGGCGATGCCTCACCCTGCTTCAACTCTTGCTGGTCAGGTTGCACCAGCTGACCAGCACTGATTGTCTGGCACTCCCCAGTGAGATGAACCCAGTACCTCAGTTGAAAATGCAGAAATCACCCGTCTTCTGTGTCACTCATGCTGGGAGCTAGAGACTGGAGCTGTTCCTATTCAGCCATCTTGCTCCAGGTGTTCTTTTTTTCCTTTTAAATAGAGGATTTTCACCCATACTTGATTAGAGGAGGAAATTCATTTTATTCTGTAAAAGCACCAGCAAATGGATGTAAACAGATTTAAAATTTCAAAATACAATTTTCTAGATTTTATCTTCACTTTGTAAAATGACTGTACCCTGTGATGCAATTATAAGTCCTTGCTTTCAATTTCTTCTACTTTGAAAATAGTTTCTCAGAACTCTGCCCAATCTGGAACATAAATGCATGTATGGGTGTAAAGTATCCTTTTAATATGTGAAATTTCATATTTCTTGTGTTTGTTGCCTTACTCATTCTTGACTCTAAAAAATTCCACATGCATCTGTAGCCTTCATACACATTTGAGATTCCTACTGGTAATTCCTCATAGAATTCTCTGACAATGATTGAAAAACTAACAAATGGTGAGAAATATTTTACAAATAATCAGAAAATGGGTTTGTTATTTGCTACTATTATCTGTTTTTCTTTTCATATTTGTGTGACATCAAAACAAGCAGATACAAACAAATTTATTTATTTAATTACTTTCTATCAGTCTCCAAAATCAATAGCAATATTTGTTTAATTGCTTTTTATCACTCTCCAAAATCTTTAATGTGCTCATTTATCATAGTATGTTCTTATTTATCACGTATCTCCTTCACTTGAATGGAAGTTGGGAGCAAGTCATTGAATTCTGACTTGACCTCTCTGTGCCTCAGTACTCTCCTCTGTAAATTCAAAGAGTAGTATCTACTTAATAAGGTTCTTATGAGCATTAAATGACTTAATCTTTGTAAAATTTTTAGAATAGAACCTAACACATAAACATTCTGTAAATATAACTTATTATGTATTTATTAAGATTCACCTTAAAGGATGTTGAAAATTAATATGGCTCCTCTTTATACAATTTCTAAAGTGTCCATTTGCTTTGGCATAGGGTTGAAATAAAGTAAGATTCACAGAAACTCGCTCAGGTCAAGAATCAGATTTCAGTGTTATAGTTAAATTATAAATTGGCAATATTTGGTGCCTTCATGTCCAATCTAAACATGATCGAGGTTTTTTATTGTCATTTAGCATACAACTGAATATCAAACAGATTAGCTTTTGACCTAGCGTATACACTGGAAATCTTCAGCTTCATGAAGGACTTCTAATGTGGTCCACTATAGTCTTTTTCAACCTTCATTGACAGAAGCTGTAAAGCAGTCTCATTATATTGATGTTTCTTTCTCTCAGACATGATTCAATGGAAGAGTTTTTCAATAATTATTTCAAGTACTCATAATGCCCCTATCCTGGAAACTAAAAGAACTTTCCAAAGGACTTCTTAAATCACTTACAAAATAGCTTTATGTTCTTAGTTTTCTTTTGACTTCAAATAGTTACATAGTGTTTTTCACACTTTGCTTTGATCTACAAAAATGTATTTCTCATCTGGTAATGGACATAGATTGCCTTTTCAATCCAGTCTTGTGGTATCTCCAAAAATCAGCAATGAGAAAGGTCCAACTAGATTTTTTTCCCATACTGTATCTTCATATTGATATTTATTTTTCACAAAAATGTCCTAACTTGATTTTAGCCTGAAGAAAAAATTTAATTAAATTCATTCAGTATTCTTTATATCCATCATAGAGTTAAAGAAGTGGATTATTCCTTTCAATTAAAATGCTGGCATTAGTATGAGAACTGCTACTACAACTACTTACATGAACTAACAATTATTCATTGTTTATTAAATGTTAAGTATTTTATGTGTAGAAACTTATTTAATCCACATAACAACCCTTTAAGATATGGTTATTTTTGTACATATTTTACTATGAGGAACTAAGACAAAGAACTATTATGTAACTTGCTCAAGATCACAAAGTAAGTAGGTAGAAAGTCAGAATTTGAAAACAGAGCCCAGAATTTGAATGCAGAGTTCAGACTATGATTCACTTCACTGATTGAGTGTTATAATATATATAATAACTTCAGAGGAAAGGTAACTATTTACTGAGCTAAGTGATTGATAGGTTGTCAGTTTCTCAGCAGCGGAATATAAGATGGAAATATGATGCCAAAGTCAGGGTTATTCTTCCTGGAGCATACTATCCTCCCTCATGTATTTACTAATGTCCTTTTGAGATGTGCATTGTGTTTATGTTACATTAAATTATAACAAATGAAAATAGAAAAAATAGTGATTTAGTTATATTTAAATATTAAATTATTAGGAAGTTAAAAAGAATCAAAACATTGCCCTCCTCCCCCATAAACTGATTCATGCTATCATGAAGCAGTAGCATCTCATATAATTGTGCTTAAATTAATCAAGAGCATAGATTGATCTGAACTTTTTCAGATAAAAATGTAGCTGTTAACCAGTATTGAGTGTCTCAATCATAGACACCCATTTCCATACTGTTTTAAGAGTTTCCTCTAGTCTAGTGTTATATATATTAATTAGTAGAGAACACTCTAGGTATAATTATCCTCCAAATTCTCAACATTCTTATTCTACATTAATCTGTTTACTTCATGAAAGTTAGAATTGAGAAGTTTAAAATATTAGCATATTTCACTTTTTAATATTTGTCATTCTTGAAACAGTAAAGTGGTATCTCATTGTGGTTTTAATTTGCATTTCCGTGATTATTAGTGATGGTGGGCATTTTTTTCATATGTTTGTATATCTTCTTTTGAGAAATATCTATTTGTATTCGTTGCCCCCTTGTATGAGATTATTTTTCTTGCTGATTTGTTTGAGTTCCTTGTAGCTTCTGGCATACAGAGTGATATAATAGACTTTAGAGACTCATAGTGGGAGGCTGGAGGAGAGCTGGTGGGGAAACTACACATTAGGTACAATGTACACTACTCAGGTGACAGGTACACTAAAATCTCAAAATTCACCATTGAGTAATTCACCCATGTAACAAAAAACCACTTCTATCCCCAAAATACTGAAATAAAAATTAATAAAATCAAATAAAATATTGGTATACCCAATTTAAAAGGTTGCTGTGACACATTACACTGTATCTATAAAATTGACTAATGTTATAAAATATAAAATAAGGAAAAATGGCAAGAATACAAAAGTTTGACTCGCATGCACTGAGCACCATCTCATTTGTATGTGGAACAGTCCTCTGCATTTACTTTTGGGAAATATTGACCCGACCTCCATAGTAGAAGAGCAAGAGAGAATTTCACCAGAATACAGTAGTGCTACATATTTCAGAGCCAAGATTGAAAATTCTGAGTGAAATCACACTGTAAACAGAAATTCAGCAGCTTCTGATCACTTGTGGAGCTTCATATACACAAAGAGATAAGATATGCCACTCCAGATCTACTGGTTTCTGAATGCTGCATTTCCCTGAAAGTAAGACTATGAACATTATTGAAAGCTCTGTAAGAGATTATGATACATGGCCTGAATTGAGGTTTTATACTCTTGGTTCAAGAACGCGGATTCTAGACAAAAGCCTGAGTGCATCCAAGTTAATATATCTTTATAGTTTTGTGTTCCACTAGCTTACAGTACTTTTGAAGTTGTTTGTTTCATGATACATCTGCTGCCTTCAATTTGGACTCATTATTCCAGATATGAAGTGGTGTCTTGGTTATATTCTCATTGTCCAAACAGACTTTCAATAGCAAGTTTCACCTAATGACCTCTGCATCATTTCACTTTTGAGAAGATCTTAACTTCTCCAGGGTTTGAATTTGAGATAAAGCAATCCTTTAATAAACATATAAACTCAAAATGGGTGAAAAGTCTTTTGTATGTCTGAAATAACTCTCAATAAGCCACTGCTTTAATGTCTTCTACTTCAATCCTAAAATTTATACTCAGTTCCTTTTTGACTCATATTTTAACTAGCTCTTTTAAAATCTTGGTTATCTTGTTTCCTTGACAACAGCAGATGAGAGGCAGTAATTCAAGGGGTGGGAAGAAAGGTTGGTTAGTGTTAAAGAAACTAAGAGAAGAGGTGGAATTTGAAATGCAGAAGAATGATACTCTTATTTTGAAGGATGAAGCAGAAAATAACTAAAGGTAAACACCAACTCTAACAATATACAGTATAATACTTATGCTCATAATGACTCCAAGTCAACAAGAAAAAGTTGTGTGTTTTTTTTTTTGAGACGGAGTCTCGCTCTGTCCCCAAGGCTGGAGTGCAGTGGCACGATCTTGGCCCACTGCAAGCTCCGCCTCCCGGATTCATGCCATTCCCCCGCCTCAGCCTCCCAGTAGCTGGGACTACAGGCGCCCGCCACCACGCCCAGCTAAGTTTTTGTATTTTAGTAGAGACGGGGTTTCACCGTGTTAGCCAGGATGGTCTCGATCTCCTGACCTTCTGATCCGCCCGCCTCGGCCTCCCAAAGTGCTGGGATTACAGGTTTGAGCCACCGCGCCCGGCTACAAGAAAAAGTTAAATTAACTTTAGAATTGTCCATAAAGACAATATCTTAAAGAAGTAAGACATTAACCAGGAAATACAAATGGAGTAATACTACTTCTGTAGTAAGTGGCATCCAAGAGAGTATATTGTATTCTGACCATTTGATAAGGAATGTCAGCTACAGTAGGAAAGTAGAAAATAATTTGCTCAGATACTTAGAAACTAACTATGTATGATGATAGGAATGAAGGGGAAGATTTGGAAGAATGAGTAGGGAGAAGGGACAGAGAGGAGCATTTCAGCTAATGCAATGACCTGTGGTCAGAGGGTACAGGGCAACCAGGAAGAGACATCAACAAGAGTTGATTGCACACACATGCTACCAATATGATGCACACTTTATCAGCAGATAATAAATGTTCAAAGCACTAAATTGGGTGCTAGAGTACCCCCAGCAACTGAACAACCTTGAGATTTTCATTTTTTGTGAAGAGAACACTTTAAATCTAAGTAAATGCAAATCTTGAATGGAAAATAGTTTTTAATCCTGTGAATTAGAACCATATCCTAACAGTTTCACTCTATAAATCAAGTAGCCTAGATGATGTTGCCTACTGTATGACTCAAGTCCCTCAAACTCAAAATGTCTAAAACTGAATTGCTAATATATACCATATAAGTATCACCCACTCTGCTTTTCTTTCTTAGTGAATTGTATTGTCATTTATCTAGTTTACTCAAGCCAGACATGTAGCTATTCTTTATATAAGTCTCTGAGAAATGCATGGAACTATCCTAAAAAGGTAATTTTTGTATGTTGTGCCCTAGGCATCTCATTTGTGAAAGAAATGTTAAATAAAGTGCTGGCAAATGATAGTTAAAGGAATAGGTAAGTATAATAATTTAAAAACCATAAAACAGTGATGTATCTCAGGGTACCAATCTTAATTCACATCACAAGTTAACAAACAAAAAAATAGTATTTATTTTTGTACATACTTCCATGTTCTTCACAGGTCATGGTTAAAGTGGAGGAGAGAACCACAGGTTTGATTCGGATTGAAATTGTCTCATCTGAAAAATTAAATACTGCCTTTAATTTTTGCTTATTCTCTTGAGAAAAAATATCTATAACCATCTCAGATTTCAAAATCTTTTCTTCTTTTCCCTCTTATAAGAGAGAAAGATTTGCAGTCTCCTGGCTCCTAGTGTGAATAGATGAACCTATTTTTCATCTGAGTATTGTCTGTGTGTTGGTATGCTGTAAATCTGTTTTGTATCAAGGGTGTGTCTCTCCTCTTTCGACTCATTTTGGCCCAGCTTACAGGACATAGTCCACAGATTGTACTCGCATTGCAGTGCCTCCTCTGGCAAGATGGGCAGACAGACTCTCAGCCCCTTCTAGGCCCTGACCTGGCAATCCCTAGGGCTTGAGGGGGATGAAGAATCCCCTCAATATTGCTCAATACTGATAAACTAAGGCATCTTACTTTGTACATGTAATTCTCCATTTTCTGGGCCTTCTCCCAGAGTCTCCAGTAGAGAACAAAAGCAAGTCCCAATTTGTCAGTATTATTATCACTTATCTGATTTATCTTCCAATCTTGTAAGTATATTTTAAATTCAACTAAATCTCCCTTATATATATATATATATTTTTTTTTTTCTTTTCCTGCTATATCCCAGAGCAAGAATGAGGTGGGCTTTTGTTTTAGTGATACTTCCTCTCTGATTTATCCTGTTTATTTCCAATTGCAATATCACAGTGAAATCAAAATAGACATCAGGACTAATTTTCTCTACACTGCTGGAGAATTCCAGGAGTGCATTCTCAAGACTTAACCTTCAATATGTTAAAGGAAAACAAAACAGAACCTAGAATATCTCTCAAAACTTTGGCCTGGCTTGTAAGAATTCTGTCTTACTGCAAAGGTCTATTTTGTATGCCAGGGGTTGAAAATACATTTTTCTTATTCCTTGTATTTCTTCTGTAACAAAATTCTATTTTAATTCTGATATGGTTTATATATTTGTCCCCTCCCAAAGCTCATGTTGAATTGTAATCCCCAGTGCTGGAGGTGGAGCCTGGTGGGAGGTGTTTGGGTCATGGGGGCAGATCCCACATAGCTTAATGCTGTCTTGTGATAGTGAGTTCTCACAAGATCTAGTCATTTAAAAGTGTGCGGCACCTTCCTCCCCATTCTCGTTTTTGCTCCTGCCTTCACCACGTGAAATACCTGCTTCCCCTTTACGTTTCATCATGACTGTAAGCTTCCTGGGGTCCTCACCAGAAGCTGATCAGATACTGTGCTTTGCTTGTCCAGCCTGAAGAACTGTGAGCTAATTAAGCCTCTTTTCTTTAGAAATTACCCAGTCTCAGGTATTTCTTTATAACAATGTTAAGAACCACCAAATGCACATTCCCTTACTCCTGCTTCACTCCAGGTAGATGAATACTATTCCTGTCATTGCCTAATTGTTCTTACCTTGATTCCTTCTCCTTTTTTTTTACAAACTATGTTTCCTGAGTTCCTTTGCCATGTTTGGCTAAGTTGAGTCAAATGAAAGCCCTGGTGGATACAAGTATCTAGGAAAAGCCAGGGTAGTTCTCCATCTTTTTCTTTCCTTTAGGGGATGCTTTTCTTGGTTTCTCCTCCTCCCTTCTGTCTCTCCTCCGCACATGGTTTTAGATTTTGCTGGGCAGACCCTACTACAGCTTTGAGTGTTACCAGAAAACCCAGGCTTCTAGGTTATGACAACACCATCTCCAGTTTTTGTACTTGTAACTCTGTGTGGTAGAATTTGTTAATCAAATATTGATTAACTTACCTGTTTAACTTCTGTCTCTCTTGTATTAAATTTCCTAAAATTATATATTGTTTTGCCTGGATCATGATAGACGCAGATATCTGAGGTCAAATAGAAACAATGCCATGTATTTGGAAAGGAAGCAAGGGAAAGCATATCATTTTCCTCAACATATTTACATTACAATATTTTTAAATTAGCTAACACGATGTTTTATTACTCATTTTTCTCATAAATTTTCATACTTGCCTAGGTATACAGTTCTCATTGTTCCCAAAAGACCATGCATTTCTTCAAGCTAAGGTCTTATAATTCATTTAGATTCCTCACAGTTCTTAGAACATCCTATGTGGTCCCTAATAGTTAGAGAGTTCATACAAGATAATAAGATTTTTGTTGAAAAATCACTCTTCAGTTTATTTGGATAAAATGCGGTTTTGGTAATAGCTGCGAACCCGTATCCCTATGGGTTTGCAGCAACCTCAATTCTTCCCTCCTCAGAAGAAAGAATTTGACTGAAGGGCATAAGGTAGAAGAAGAGGCAAAGGGCAGGTTTCAGAGTAGGAGTGAAAATTTATTAAAAAGCCTCAGAGCAGGAAGGAAAAAATGGAAGGAAAGCACACTTGGAAGAAGGCCCAGCAGGCAACTTGAAAGACAAATGCACACTCTGACATTTTGACTTCAGGGTTTTTTGTTTGTTTGTTTGTTTTTGTTTTTTGTTTTGAGACGGAGTCTCACTCTGTTGCCCAGGCTGGAATGCAGTGGCATGATCTCAGCTCACGGCAGCCTCCACCTCCCAGGTTCAAGCAATTCTCGTGCCTCAGCCTACTGAGTAGCTGGGATTACAGGCACCCGCCACCACGCCCAGCTAAGTTTTGTATTTTTAGTGGAGACACAATTTCCCTGTGTTGACCAGACTGGTCTCAAATGCCTGACCTCAGGTGATCCCCCTTGGCCTCCCAAAGTGCTAGAATTACGGGCATGAGCCACCGCACCTGGCCTGACTTGAAGTTTTATACGGTGGCATACTTCTGGAGTACTGCATTATTTCACTCAACTCCTGACATCTTACTGTGAAGCTGCTGATCAGTTTCAGGTATTTTCTATCTATTAGGAGACTGCCTTTTCCTAGTGCCATCTGGGACCAATTACTACTTTAGGGAGACAATTAACAATCAACTGGCCATCACCTGATGGTCACCCAACATTCCTTGTGTGGGGGGGGCAGGGAAGCCCTCTCCTGTTCTGCTGATACCAGACTAGCTACCCACTGTAACAATGTGATTATAATTCCTGAAATACTATAACCTATAGTTACATACAACATGCTGTCTAATCGTTTGTATGCATCCTTCACAACTTTGCCATCATGTTGCGGTGAATTTGTTTACATTTCCCTTTTATCCTTACTCTTTGGTGGTTGCTTTTCCATGCTGACTCTGGGTTTGGACAAAATATTTGCTTTGGCCAATGTGTGGTAGCAAATCTAATAGAGTCTGATGAATGTGATATAAGACAATGGATGGGAAAGACTTGTCCATTGGAGTGTGCCTTCATACAGCTCTGGAACTCTGCCACCATTAAAAACAAGGCTTGACTATTCTTCTGAAGGATGAGACGCATCGTAGAGAGGGGCCAGTCATCATAGCTGTCCCAACCAAGGACATCATAAACCAGCCAGCACACAGCAACCTGACAGATGCTGGGAGATGGAGATGGATAAATAAGTCCAACCAAGATCGACCTAGCCAGGCACAGACCACAGGAACTATCTACCTAAGACCAGCCCAAATAGTCATGCTACAATCATGTGAAATTAAAAAATGGCTATTTTTTTAAACCACTAAATTTTAGACAAAAATTTTTATGTAGCAAAAGCTCATTATATACTCAAATATGACTGCTACTGTTATTTAATATTTTCTTTAGACCAACTTTGCATTTTAATATTTATTTTTTTCCTAAACATATTTTGAAAACATTATATTGGCCGGGCATGGTGGCTCATGCCTGTAATCCCAGCACTTTGGGAGGCTAAGGTGGGTGGATCGCCCGAGGTTAGGAGTTTGAGAAGAGCCTGGACAAAATGCTGAAACCTCATCTTTATTAAGAATACAAAAATTAGCCAAGCATGGTGGTGGAGCCCTATAATCCCAGCTACTCGGGAGGATGAGGTAGGAGAATTGTTTGAACCTGGGAGGCAGAGGTTGCAGTGAGCCAAGATCGTGCCACTGCACTTCAGCATGGACGACAGAGCAAGACTCTATCTTAAAAAAAAAAAAAAAAAAAGAAGAAGAAGAAGAAGAAAACAAACATTATATTTAGCCTATGCTAATAGCTGCCTTTCCCCATCTCTGGTATATAAGTGAGGCAGGGGTGGGTGCAAAAGAGATACACATAGAGAAAACCAAAGAATTGACAACCAAGAGATAAAGTTGTAATATGCATCTGTACGGTGCATTTAAATACAATTTTGCTATTTGAGTAGAATTCAAAAAGTTATAGCACCATGAGAAAGAAGGAGATAATTCTTCTCTTACACAATTAATGATACTGTTTCTAGAAAACCATAGGATTGTTTTTCATCCTCTCATTACCAGAAAGACACAAACTAGAGGGAGTCCAAATAATTGCAAGGGCTTTGCAATCATTGACTTATTTGCTAAAGAAGGTAAATACGTATTGATTGTCTAAACGATAATGGAGAGACAGAACAATAACAATCCATGGATGCTTAAAATGGATAAAAGCATCTGTATCCTCCCTGCCATTAAAACTGAACAAGAGTCTTAAAGGTCATTTCGTGGGAGGATTTGGACAAGAAAGAGAAAAAATTTTCATGTCCATCTTATCTCAAATATCAGACCTGCACTAAAATAATTAGTAGTTAAAAGAGGTACTAGATAAAAAGATAGGAATTCCTACCATAAAAGAAAATATATAAATCAATATTATATATATAGGTTATATATATGTGTGTGTATATGTGTGATATTATAAACTATTAAATTATATATTTAAACTATATGATATACATTTATATAATTATATATAAAAGTTGGTTTATAAATATATTAATTTACTCTATATATAAAGTGATATAACTTGATATACATAGTGTAAATTAATGCATAGTGCATAGTAGGCACCATCCATTGTTGCTACCAGCTTTACAACTACCAATGCTACTTTTACTCTTACCCTTCCTCCACTTCTGTTACTACTATTTTTGTTGGAAGGTTTTTATTTTAATTTAAAGGACCCCTGAATAATAAACTTCCCCATCTTTATGAAATACGATTTTCTCCTTTAGTGTTCAGCTTTCATCTTACTTTTCTGTTCTCATAGCTGCAATTCATACAGAGCCATTAATAATAGGATCTTGAGCTACAAATCATATTAAGTATCATATAGCTTAAAACTCTCTTGCAAAGTACTTAGGCACTATAGCTAAAGTGTTGTTCATAAGTTTGGAATTTGTGTCTGCCGCTCTCTCTCTCTCTCTGTGACTTCAGGTTAAGATACTTAGTTTGGCTATCTTAACCTTTTTATCTATAAAATAAGGAAAAATATTTACATTGTGGGTTAGTTTTCTTAGGATTAAATACATTAGCACTCTTCAAATTGCTGATAAAACAAAACTTTGCCTGTAATCCCAGCACTTTGGGAGGCTGATGCGGGTGGACCACAAGGTCAGGAGATCGAGATCATCCTGGCTAACACAGTGAAACCCCGTCTCTACTAAAAATACAAAAAATTAGCCTGGCGTGGTGGCAGGCGCCTGTAGTCCCAACTACTGGGAAGGTTGAGGCAGCAGAATGGAGTGAACCCTGAAGGCGGAGCTTGCAGTGAGCCAAGATCCTGCCACTGCACTCCAGCCTGGGCGACAGAGTGAGACTCCGTCTCAAAAAATAAATAAATAAATAAATAAATAAATAAA
>NW_016826229.1:122183-170644 GCF_001698545.2 Rhinopithecus bieti
AAATAAATAAATAAATAATTTCTTTTTCTTTATCTCTAAAAACAAATAAAGGTGGCTCCTTCTTTACACTTCCCTAAGACATTGTCAGAAGACCTAAAACCTCTATCTTCATTCACTTTTCTCTTTTAAATCCATGCTGCTAAAACTTTCCTCCTTTAATTTATATTATTTGCTATTCTCTTCTAGAATTACTGTTTTAGAAAATTATCTAATCACGTGAGTTTATTTTAATGTCTTTTGATAAATGTGATAGCTTCATATTGAGTGTTTGCTTTATACAGAGAATTGTATGAGGCTTCTAAGCAGTTTGATTATATGCTATTACTCTGGAAGTGTTTTCACCATTTTTCAGGTATAATGACAGACTGTGAATAAATCACGTGACGTGCAGAATCAAATCACCAATAGTCACCTAATCATGAAATTGAGTGAAAAAATTTAGGTTAGCTTCTTCTTCCCTATGCATTATCCTATCATTATTAGTTTTTTCTCCCTTTCTGATCATTCATTATTTTCTGTCTGTTTCAATCTATGGTATCTCTTTACTGGTCCTTTCCTTGCTAATGTGTCTTTTATGCCATAGTTAGATCTTTACTCTTCCCTCTCCATATCCCCTTTCTCATTGGCATCCAACTTCAATGCCATGAATACGGCACAGAAGTTAGTATCTGTCTTGCCAAAATCTGGTATCTATAGCTTAGACTTTTTCTGTGTCACAGACACACCCTTGTTTTCATCTATCTACTGTCTAAGAGAGATGGCAGAATGTAATGGATCCAAGTAGGTACTCTGCAGTCACAATAACTGAATTTAAATCCTGCCCTATTTAAATGTATAAACCTAGAAAATTTACCTATCCATTGTGTACTTGGATACAAAACATACAAAACAGATATAATAATCTGATTATGAGTACCTATCTCATTGTGCTTTGATGATAAAAAAAAAAAAACTAAAATAAATGATTTTTCTTCTTTCCTTTCATCCTTCCTCCCTTCCAATTCAGTAAAATAGCAACTAGCATGTCCCAGTGAGTTAAGAAAGCAGCCTGGTGGTAGCTGGGACCTATATAAAGATGGCACTAGAGCAGAGGAGAAGGGAGCACAATGGGAAAAGAGCATGGTGGTGGCCCAGTGAGGTTGGAGAGTGGATCATATTCAGATAAATCGTATGAAATGTATTGAGGATAAAGGGAAATACAACCTGGCACAAGAAAATGAAGTGCTAAGAAAAAGCACAGGAAAGCAGTTTGAACAGGCTTTAACTGGTCAAATCTAGAACAATTTCAACACCAAAATGAATCACAAAAATAATAAGTTATAATTCGTTACATGAAATTTGAAATCCATGAGTACACAATGATATAAATTAATTAACAAATGAAGAAAAGGAAAAGCTTTCCTTTATAGTAGACTGACTATTAAATATATAGAAGGAATGATGGAATTAGAAAAGTCACTGCAGTATTTAAAAATTAGCATAATGATAATTCTTGCAAGAAATAGCATGATTGCCAAAACTATTAGGTGAGTATAGGAGGAAGAACAGGATTTACATATTCTCTCCTCACAAAATCCTTACTAATTATGGAGGAAAGAAAAAGTAACTTTCTAGTCTAGAAACACAGAGGACATCATCACAGGCAAATCAAAGTCACTACTGCCTGTAATGGGACAAACTGGTGTCATTTGATTCCCAAAAGAATAAAATGATAAAAAAGGACAGTGTCACTATGACGTTCTGGCCAAAAATGAACAACATGGATTTCATCATGAGAAAATTTTAGAAAAACCCAAATTAAGGGGTATTTTATGAAATAAGGCACTGTAGGATTCACACATATGAAGTTCATGAAAGTAACTGAAATACATATGATTCATATATAGCTATTATATATAAACTGATCACTTTATGAACTTCATTTTATTGGCTCTATACTAGACAGTGAAAGAGTTATGTATATATAATATATATATTTAGCTATTATATAGCTATATATGTATATATATGAATATACATATTCTTATATATATGAACATGCATATGGATATATATGTATATTCATGATTAAGCTTCACCTGTTGCTCTGTCCCATCTATCAAGTATTCATATATATTGATATAAGTAAATAGTTATATAAAATATATATAGTTATAAAATGTATATATTTATATATAGCTATTTACATATATATGAATATATATATATAGTGAAGAACTGATTACTTTATCCACATCATTTTACTGGCTCTATACTAGACAATGAAATAGCTCTATATATTTTTTATAGCTCTATGTTTTGTATACATAAATACATAGCCATAAAAATATAATTTTATATAGCTATATATTTCACATATGTTTTATATGTGATGACATATCTTATCACATATATAGAGAGAAAACATATATATCTTACAGCCATATATATGGCTATAAAAAGCATAGTTGGGATGATTGCTAAAATTTGCATGGGACTTCTGGATGAAGAATAAACAGGAGTTTGGTTGGTTTGTTTTATATTATTCATACAACTTTTCTGTAAGTTTGAAATTCTTTCAAAATAAAATAAAAAATGAGTCAGTAGATATTAAGCAACTTAAAAAATGACTCATAGTAAGCACTCCATAAGATCTTTATTATTGATAAAGGATGGGTCTTTATCTATAAAGATAGTAGTAGAGGAAATGACTTAGGATATGTAGGCAAGGGCCAAAGGATGAAAAGCTCTAAAACAATTGTACATTATTCTCTTATAAAATCAGGGAAAAAAACTCGTAAGTATGATTTTCAAATATTGCCTTTGTAACTGTGAAGAACCGATTACTTTACCCACTTTATTTTACTGGCTCTATACTAGACAATGAAGTCTCACTTGTTGTTCCCCTAATACACCATGTGATTCCATGTTTCATAATTTTCCTTAAATTATTTTTCTTACTGGAGTATCTTTCTCCTCCTTGTCTAGCTGAAAAAAAATTTCAACCCATCATTTAAGATAGTTATTCATCATCCACCCTTTCACTCCACCATACAATAGCCTCTATTGTTACACTGACCCTAAGTGTCTGTTTAGCAATCCTTCTCTTTTCTTAGATTTGAACTCCCTGAGGGCAGAAACCAGAATGTTTCATTTTATTTTCTCATCTCAAGAACACACCATGACATACACCATATGATTAATGCTCAATTATGCTTTATATTGAAATAATTAATGAATGCAACTGTTACATAGAGGCAATGTAATGCAGTACAAACAGTTCAGGGTATTGAATAAAGAAAGCTCAGAATTAGACAATGTCTTCTCCACTCATAGCTGTGGGCCCATTTGTAAGTTACACAATATCTCAAAGCCTTGATTTCCTCATTTATACAATAGAAATAATAATGCTTACCAAGTTGCACAATTTAATGTAAGTATGCAACTTATGTCAAATTTCTACCTTCTCTTGTGTTGTGTAGTCCTGTCTTTGGAAACTATTCTTGATCATTGGTACCTTAGGATTTTCCCAGCCTGCTCCCATTAGTCTTAACATACCCAATGACAATACTGGGGAAAAACATATCAGGTCCCATATCATGCTACAAAATATTTTTGAATGATAACTTAAAACACATTTAACATTAGTTTTCTAGCTAACAAAGTTTCTCCCCCTTCTAATGGGATCCCCAAGAATTAAACTTTACTAAAATGTAGTTTATTGTAAAAGAAACTATAATTTAATAATTTAATATTGAAATAATGTAAATTTTAAGTATAAATTTCTTTTCTAAATCTATGATGCTATATTTTAAATTTGATTTTGATTGTTTTGGTCTTTTTGGGGGGGTTCCTTGTGATCTCCAACAATGATATTAATCTCAAATGAACCAAATTATTGTTTAACCTAAAGTTAAGAAATATGAACGATATTAAGTATTCTTACCTAAAGAATATTTTGTTTGCAGAACTCTACTGTTGTAAATAAGAAACCTATTATGTGTCAACCATGCAAGATGATATGTGCAGACAGAGCATAGTTTTCTGCCAAGTATGATGGTTAAAATAAAAGGCGCAATTTATGTGCAATCTTATGTATATACTCATTTCATTTCATTTCTTTGCAAAAACACTTTCTCAAAAATACCATCAATTCTAACTTTAAATATGGTATTGCTGGAAGTAGTATATAGAAATGTCTTCATGCTTATCATGGTGACATTAATGTCCACCTAAATTTTAAAGTGATAAATGCAGTAACGTATGAAAAACATAACACCACAACTTCATCAATCAACTTCTAATTTGCCTTTGCAAACATTCCATGCCAACAATAGGTGAACTGATAGAGTTTAAAGTCCATAACATATTTGTAAATTAGATCAAGGTTGAACTTCACCACAAAAGAATGTGCTTCGAAATAAGAAAGAAATGTGGTCTTAAGAGTGACCCTACAGTGATGGTCCTTGCATTATGGTAGTTAAGTATGAATACTCGAGTGAAATTGCCTAGATGTGAATACTGGTTGTACAACTTAAGTGTGTGACCTGGATCCAGTTACTTACTCTCTCTCACTCTCAGTTTCTCTGACTATAATAGTACTTATCTCAGAGTGTTGCAATGAATATGCACATAGAAGAGTGTCTGGCACTTAGTTAGCATTCAATAAATCTTGGCTATTAGTGTGATTGATACCTAACTGAACTGTAGAATCTCAGCAAATTCATTTAATCTCTCTTTGTGCTCACCTTTTTCTTCTATGTATAATGTAGATAACTTTTCAGTTTGTATGAGGATTAAATGAGAGTATGTATTTGTATACCTAGCATACAGTAGCAAATACACATAGATGCTGTTAAAATTAGCATGAGTACTTGAAAGGTTTAAACATATCTTAAACCATGTCTTACATATTGCTGGGCATCACCCTTGACTGTGAAAATCAATACAGAGGTTTATAAACAAGATTGTGGAGTGGTGGAACGCCAAGCAAGATCAGTTAGTTAATATGAGGGCAAAACCCATAAGGCTACAACAGATGGGACAGTAATAGAAAGCAACTGAGGCAAAGCTACCTTAGTTTATAGAAGCTTCCTCATCCACTCTTGGACGAGTAGGAAATAGCCCAGTGTCTTCCCTTGGCCTTGCGGTCAGGTTTACTAATACATTCATTTGCTCATGAATTTGACAGTTATTGAGTGCACCCTGTATGTTTAATACTGTGCTGGATCCTGAGGTTACCGTGGTGAGCGAGGTGGACACAACTCAAGTCTATGTGCAGCTTAAAGATTGAGCAACACACAAGCTCATCACAGTTGCCACATACACACTTTATTTTTTCCTAAATTTGCCTATATTTTTAAAAAAATAAGAAAAGTAATATTAACAACATCTAACAACTGTTGAGCATATCTTATGTGTCAAAAATTATCACAAATATTTTACTTGCATTACTTCTAATCCTCTCAATAATCCCATAAAGGGGGCACTATGATTACACGTATTTACAGTTGAAGCATTTGGAAGACAAACACTAAGTCATTTGTTCAAGATAATGCAGCAGATATTGGAGAGTTAGGATCCTAAGCCAGGTCTTTGGGCTCTCAACTCAATGTTCTTAACAGCAATTCTTTTATTCGTTATGAATTTTGATAAAGCTTTTTAATTTCAGTGTTTATAAAGAAAGAGGAAAGAAAGAGCTTGTAAATATTAGTCAAGCAGATGAATTGGTAATCATCCACTGCAACCCCCCAACAAAATAGAAAACTGAAAAAACATTTCATGTGTTTGCATAGGTTGCCAGATTATGCTGAATGTCATGGGTGATGAGGGTAGGAAATGTGTGAGTATTGATGAAAATATTTCCATATTGATGTTTTATCTGCAATCTAAAACTTATAACAGCTTTAGATATATTTCTAAAAATTATGTAGAACTTGAATTGTTACTCTTAAAATTTTAGTTTTATTGTAAATAAGCTCAAAATTAAAATTATTTATTGGTTTAAGAATATTTGTATAAGTTGTATTTTCTTGTACAGGTTAACATAAAAATATACTTTGTGTTTTTGAGGTTAGAAACATATTTGTCTTTTGTGTGTGTTCCCTTGCTACAGATGCTGAATGAACTCTAAATGACCAGGGCCAGTCATTAAAATTTTAAAAAGATAAGCTTAGGTTGTTTGAAAATGTTTATTTAGGCCTGGTCAGTGGCTCATGCTCGTAATCCCAGTACTCTGGGAGACTGAGGCAGGAGGATCACCTGAGGTCAGGAGTTCAAGACCAAGACCAGCCTGGCAAGCATGGTGAAGCCCCATCTCTACTAAAAAAAATACAAAAACAAATTAGCCAGGTGTGGTGGCAGGCGCCTGTAATCCTAGCTACTCGGGAGGCTGAAGCAGGAGAATCGCTTGAACCCGCTAGGTGGAGGTTTCAGCCTGGGCGACAGAATGAGACTCCATCTAAAAAAAAAAAAAAAAAAAAAAAAAAAGATCTAATAAAACATATGGTTTAAATATTACAGTAATATTAAAACCACCTTATATTCATATAGTGTTTACACTTCACACAGCATTTCATATGCATTATCTGTAGTTTTAAAATTTGAGCTAGAGTAGAAAATTAATTGAAAAAGTTTCCTCCTCTCTACCCACATTCCCAATCACAAGCTTGGATGGAATGAGATCTCGTTATTTTATAGTGTTCAGCAGCTAATACTCGATGTTAGAATTAGTTTCAAAAAGACCTTTGTGTCACTGATAAAACTAAAGATGATAAAGACTTGTGTTCAATGTTTTATTTGTAGTAATGTTATTTAATAGCTTCTCTATTCATCATTTTATTCCTTATAACATCCCCAAGCTTCTTTCCAACATATATTAGACTATGTCAAGAATTTGGAAGGCGAGATGAGATAAAACACATGCCAACTGTCACCAGTTTGGACCACCACCAACCAGGCAGTCAAATAGCACCTCAATGTTTATAGAGAGCATCATTAGTCATGAAGTAATCTTGTATGGTAAATTATTCCCTGTGGGACATTTTAAAACACGTATTCCTGCTAGTGTGAGCAAGGCACCTGCTTTGACAATATAAGGAAACACCAAATTGAAAAACAGATGAGAATAAGTAGGGAAGCATTTGAGAGAAAACAGACATAGAGTAATAAGCTTCTTATGCTTTGAAAAATAGGTCTTCAGCCTTGGCTTCTTGCTTTTCATGTATGTAATACTAGAATCATATCTGTAGCACATTTTGATTAAAGATGATAGGTGATTTTTTTGTTTTGTTTCTGCTGCTCTAAATTCAGAGAACACATATAAATTTTAAAATAAAATTTTAGCAACACCTTTGAGTAATCAGGTAGGAAAAGAAAGTTGTCATGGAATTACCACCTGTCTACCTAGTTTATTGCTATGAATATCTGAATTTGTGTATATTTGCACAGAAAATTATACATGAACATGTGAATATTCATATCTATAGATGTGTTGCAGGAGACTAATGAGGAGACAGATTTCAATCATAGTTTAATTTCATACAGTAAGAATAAAATGATTTCTACTATTTTTATAGCCTTGGTTTGGAATTATCATTTCATTTTCTAAGTATGATGAAGAACTACAAGCTTTTATAAAGACTGGATCATATTAATTTCCTACCAAATATTTAGAAAAATTAAGTATGTGTGGTTTCAGTAATCCTGACACATATCTAGAGAGAAATAATGTTTTGAGTTGGTGATAAGTGTATACTTTTCCAACAGTATTTCTAATACCTTCTTTTTTATACAGTTTTCAGAGACAATTTACATATTATACAATTCGCCCATTTAAAGTGTACAATTGCATGGTTTTTAGTATGTTCACAGAGCTGTGCAAGCATAAACACAATCAATTTTATTGCATTTTCATCACCCCAGAAAGAAACTCCATTACTATTAGCAATTATTCCCAATTTCTCTTCCCATCCTCACCTATCCTCTCCCCAGACCTCCTGGCCCCAAGCAATCACTTACCTACTGTCTATTTATTTGCCTATTCTGGACTTTTTCAGTCTCTTATCTAACTGCAATTGTATGTCCTTGACTGAGATCTTTGCATTCTCCTCCTCCTAGCCTTCCAAGCTCTCTGGTTACCAACATTCTACTCTGTTTGTCTATAAAATCAGCTTTTTTAGAATCTACATGTAGGTAAGATCATGTGATATTTATCTTTCTACGCTTGGCTTATTTTACTTAACATAATGTTCTTCAGGTTCGTCCATGTTGCAAATGTTGACAGGATTTTATTCTTTTTGATGGCTAAACAGAATTTCATTTTGTATATATAACACATTTTATTTATCTCCCTATCCATTGATGAATTCCTAGGTTGTTTCTATTTCTTGGCTATTATGAATAGTGCTGCAGTAAACATGGGAATGCAGAGATCTCTTTGACACAGTGATTTTATTTCCTTTGAATATATATGCAGTAGTGGTATTTCCAAGTCATGTGGTACATGTATTTTTAATATTATGAGGAACCAGCATACCATTTTCCATAAGAGCTAATTTACTTTACTCTTACTAATTTACTTTCTTACCAACAATGTACAAGGGTTCCCTTTTCTCCATATCCTTGCCAGCATTTGTTATCTTTTTTTATCTTTCTAATAATAGCCATTTTGGCAGATGTGAGGTGATACTTCATTATGCATTTGCTTTGCATTCCCTGATAATTAGTGTTGTAAACCATTTTTTCATATACCTGTTGGACACCTGTACATCTTTTATGAGAAATGTATGAATACATATTGTGTGTTCTGAATACACATTTGCTCATTTTAATAGGGTTATTTGTTTTCTTGCTGTTGAGAGTTTATTCTCCCTGTATATTTCAAATATTAACCCCTTATCAGATGTCTATTTTACAAATATTTTCTCCTATTCTGCAGGTTGTCTCCTCACTCTGTTGATTATTTCATTTGCTATGTAAAAGCTTTTAGTTTTATTGTAATCCCATTTGCCTGTTTTTGCTTCTGTTCCTTTTGCCTTTGAGGTCATATTGAAAAAACTGTTGCCCAGACAAATGTAATTAAGATGGGTATGTTTTCTTTTAGTAGTTTCATAGTTTCAGGTCATACATTTAAGCTTTTGATTCATTTACAGTTTGGGTATTTGTATATGGTAAGAGTAAAGGGTTTAATTTCATTATTCTGCATGTGATATCCAGTTTTCCCAACATCACCTATTGAAGAGACTGTCCTTTCTCCATTGTATATTTATGGCATTTTCATCAAAAATCAGTTGACTATGAATGTGCAGCTTTTTTTCTGGGGTCTCCATTCTATTCCACTTGCATGTCTTTTTTATGTCACTACCATGTGCTTTCATTTATTATAGCTTTGAAGCATAGTTTAATGTCAGCAAATGTGATTCCTCCAGTTTGTTCTTTTTGGTCAAGATTGGTTTGACTATTTGGGATCTTTTGTGGTTTCATACAAATTTTAGTACTTTTTTTTCTATTTCTGTAAAAAATGTCATTTGCATTTTGATAGAGATTGCATTGACTCTGTAAATCACTTTGGGTAGTGTGGACATTATAGCAATATTTATTCTTGCAATACATGAACACAGGACATATTTTCATTCATTTGCTTCTTCTTCAGGTTATTTAATTAATGATCTATGGTTTTCAGTGTAAAAATCTTTCACTTCCTTTGTTAAATTCATTCTTAGGTATTTTCATTTTTTGGAGCTCTTATGAATGAGATTGTTTTCTTGATTTATTTTTCATATAGTTTGCTATTGGTGTATAGAAACACTACTAATTTTTATGTATATTTTGTATCCTGTAACTTTACTGATTTTTTTAAATAGGTATAACAGGTTTTTTTGGTGAAGTCTTTAGAATTATTTTAGTATAATATTACATAATATGCAAAAAAGGAATAATTTAACTTTTTCTTTTCCAGTTTGTATGCTTTTTATTTTTTGTCTTACCTTATCTCTTTGGCAAGACTTCCAATACTATGTTGACTAGAAGTCATAAAAGTGGGCATACTTGTCTTGAGTCAGATCTTAGAGGAAAGAATTTCGACTTTTGCCCTTTCAGTATAATGTCAGCTGTGTGTTTATCATATATGGTCTTTTTTTAGGTTAAGGTACATTCCTTCTAAACCCAATTTGTTGAGAGTTCTTATTAGGAAGTGATGTTGTAGTTTGTTAAATGCTTTTTCTGTATCAATTGAAATTATCCTATAATTTTTGTCCCTTATTATGTTAATATAATATAGCATGTCTATTGTTTTGTGGATATTGAACCATTCTGCATCTCTGGGATATATTCTGCTTGATCATGGTGAATGACTTTTAATGTGCTGTTAAATTTAGTTTGCTAGTATTCTGTTGAACGTTTTTGCATCTCTGTTCAGCAGGGATATTGGCCTGTAGTTTTTCTTCTTGTTGCTGTTGTTGTTGTTGTACCCTCATTTTGTTTTCGTATCAGATAATGTTGGCCTTATAAAATGAGTTTGAAAATACTCTTTCCTCTTCAATATTTTTGAAATACATCGAAAGGAATTCATATTAGCTTTTATTTTAATGTTTTGTAGAATTCAGAAGTGAAGTCATGAGGTTCTGGACTTTTCTTTGATGGAAGACTTTTTATTAGATTTAATTATTCAACTTCGGTATGTTGTATATATTCAGGAATTCATCTGTTTCTTCTAGTTTATTTAATTTATTGGCATACAATTATTCATAATAGTCTTTTATGATCCTTTGTATTTCTGTGATATCAGTTGTAATGTCTCCTTCTTCATCTCTAATCTGTTTATTTTAGTCTTTTCTCTTTTTCTAATCTAGCTGAAGATTTGTTGATTTTTTCTTTTAAAATTCAACTTATTTTGTTGATTTTGTGTTGTTTTCTCATCTCTATCTCATTTCTTTCCATTCCAATTTTTATTATTTCCTTTTTTTCCACTAATTGTGGGTTAAGTTTGTTCTTGTTTTTCTAGTTACTTGAGGTGCAATGTTAGGTCCTTTGAGCTCATTCTTCTTTTTTATCGTAGGCATTTATTTCGATAAGCTTCCCTCTAAGTACTGTTTTTTGCTGTATCCCATGGGTTTTGGGATATCTTGTTTCCATTTTCACTTCTCTATAGAAAGTTTAACATTTCTCCTTTTTTTTTTATTGACCTATTGGTTATTCAGGAGCATGTTGTTTAATTTTCATGTACTTATAAAGTTTCAAAAGTTCCTCCTGTTATTGATTTATAGTTTTATGCCATTGGGGTCAGAAAAGATACTTGATAGAACTTAAACCTTCTAAAATTTGTTAAGACTTGTTTTTGTGGCTTAACATATAATGTACTATGGAGAATGTTCCATGTGCACTTCAGAAGAATGTGTATTTGGCAGCTGTAAACGTCTGTTAATTCCATTTGGTCTGGAGTACAGTTTAAATGCAGTGTTTCCTTGTTGATTTTCAGACTGGATGTTACGTCAATTCCCGAAATTGGATGTTTAAGCCCCCTACTATTATTGAATTGCAAGTTATCTCCCCCTTTTGATTTAATAATATTTGCTTTATGTATTTGGATGCTCCACTTTTGGTTGCATATATGTTTAGAATTGTTATATCTTCTTGTAGAATTGATATCTTTAGTATTGCATAATGACTTTCTTTGTCTCTTTTATTGTCTTTGACTTAAAGTCTGTTTTATCACATATAAGTATAGCTACTACTGCTCATTTTGGCTTCTGTTTGCATGGAATAACTTTTTCTATTTCTTTACTTCCAGTCAATATGTGTCTTTACTGAGAAGATGAGTTTCTGGTAGGCAGCATATAGTTGGGTCATGTTTTTCCAATCAATTAAGCCAGTCTATATCTTTTAAGTGGAACATTTAACTCATTTACATTCCAGGCTATTATTGATATGTGAGGGTTTATTATTGTCATTTCATCAACTGATTTATGGTTGGTTTCTATATTCTTTGTCTCTTTCTTTCTCTCTTTGCTTATCATTGTGGTTTTTCAGTTTTTGGTCATGGTGACGTTTGAGCTCTTTGTCTTTCTCATTTGTATGTTTGCTCTAACAGTGGGTTTTATACTTCTGTGTGTTTTTATAATGGTGGTATTTTCCTTTTGTTTGGAGGTGCAGAACTCTCTTAAGCATGTCTTGTAGGGCTGGTCTAGTACTGATGAATTCTTTCAGCTTTTATCTATCTGTGAAAGACTTCATTTCTCCTTCATTTAAGAAGGATATATTTTTTAGGTTTAGTATCCTTGACTTACAGTCTTTTTCTTTCCGCATGTAGAATATATGTTTATAGAATTTTTATCTTTGTCTTTGACTTTTGACAGTCAATGTGAGAAGATAGTCTTGTCAATGTGCCATTGAGAAACTTCCTATGTCTAGATGTCTAAATCTCTTGCTAGACTTGAGAAGTTTTCAGCTGTTATTTCATTAAATAGGTTTTTTATCCCTGTTGTTTTCTCTTAACATTCTGGGACACTGAAAATACAAATATGTGGTCATGTCATAGTGCCCCATATATCACATTGGCTTTGTCCATTCTTTTTTATTCTATTTTCTTTATTTTTATCTGACTGGTTTATTTAAGAAGACCTATCCTCAAGTTCTAAAATCTCTTATTCTGCTTCATCTAGTCTAGGGTGAAAGCTTTCAATGCATTTCCTTCAATAACTTTTTCAGTTCCAGAATTTTATTTGATTCCTTTTGTGCTATCTCTTTGATAAATTTTTCATTTATAGCATGGATTATTTTACTAATATTTTGTTTTATTTATCTCAATTTTCTTCTATCCCACTGAACTTTTTAATATCATTATTTTAAATTCTTTATTTGGGATTCAATAATTTTTTTTCAGTAGAATCTGTTGCTAAAGAATCATTGTATTGCTTTGGAGGTGTCATATTTCCTCGCGTTTTTACACTTCTTATGTCCTGACATAGATATATGTGCATCTGGTGTAACAGTCACTTCTTCCAATTTTCTGAATTTGCTTTTGTAGGGGAGGACTTTTTCCCGAAGATGTGTTTGTGGTACTGGATAGATAAGGGAATTTTGGCTTTGATTCAAGATGTGTGCAGTAGTGTAGTCTCCATATCATCTTTACAAAGGTGTCAGTGATGTCTGAGATTTCCCCAGTGGCTTAGGGTGTGGTTGTTAGTGAAGGCTGTAGTGAAGTTTGCTAGTGATGGGGACAATAGGTGGGCCCATCCTTCAACTTCAGTGGTGGCAATGGCAGGCCTGGTGTGCCTATCTTTGGGCCCAAGGCAGCATATAATGACATGGGTGTTAGCAGTTCTAGGTGGGTGAATAATTCTTGGGCGCCTAGGCAGCTTGCTTAGGTTCCAGCAGTGGCAGCAGTGGGCCAGGTGGATGAGCAGGTCCTTGAGCCCCTGGGCAGTGGATATGGTGTGGATGGTGGCAATAGCAGTGACAGAATAATTCTCTGGCTACCAAGTAGTTGGCACTGGTGTTGGCGGTGGCTGTAATAAGCTGAGTGGGTCAGATCCCAGGCCTGCAGTTGGCACATTCAAGTGATTGCTAGCTGTGGTGATAGCAACAGATTGAGTGGGCCCATTCTCAGGCCCCCAGAAGGAGTGCTCAGGTGCTAGCCATGGTGGACAGGGGAAGGCAATCCCTCATTCCTTAGACATTATACTCAGATATGGGTGTGTTGAGCCAGACAGTGTAGGCCTGTCCTCAGGCCTCCCAGTGGTACATGAAGGCACTGACTGTGGTATGTAGGGTCAGGGTGATCTCTAGGTTCCCAGCAGAATGCTCTGATGGAGGTGCCAGCACCTGCACTGTGACCTTTCTCCTAGGGAGGGTGATGTTTCTTCCAGCATCAGGAACTATAAACAGGCAGCTGGAGAGCCCATGTTTTGGCCCCAGGTGGTGTCCAAAAGCAGGGTAGCCTTTCTTCAGGGCACTTCTAAATGCATGACAGCCATGCTATTAGGGACAGCAGGGTAACTGCCAACGGCTTGTGCTTTGGCCTTGACAGCAGCAGCCAGCAGCAGTGCCCAGCTGCATACAGGGAATTTCAATGGGGCTCTAAGGGCAAAATGGGCAGAATGCAGTCTGGTGGGGGCTGGGATCTCAAAATGGCACCTTGGTATATCTGCTTAGGACTCAATGGATATGTAGGACCCAGTCTAAGCAACCTCTCTGGAGCAACGTCATCATATTGTCTCCAGGTGACTCCTTGTGTTAGTCTCGGAGCCCACATGGTCAAGGGGCTGTCCCATAGCCAGAACTGCAGGAGTCTACAGCAGAAATGTGGACCTCTGGTGATCATTCAATCACCCTTTTTCTGCACTGGGGAGGCTCTCCAAGTTCCCAGTGGATCTCTGCCATAGAGGCTCCCATCCTCCCTCTTCTCCCTGGCCTTAAGTGTTTCCCATCACTTCTCTATTGAATTCCAGAGTTCTCTGTTAGGTAATTTATTCAAAGTGTGAGTGTCTACTCACTATTTCAGTTCTTCTTTGTGGAGTAGGTGAGCACCTCTAGTCAGCCATCTTGAAGCTGTAAAACAAAAATAATTCTCAGGACCCCCAAATCTAAGCCAAAGGGAAAAGTTAAGCTAGAAACTGCATCAGGCAAACCTGCCTCCCATTTTTTTCCTAAATAAGGTAGCTACAAAGATTAAAAAGAAAGCTACAACTCTTCCTCACAATTGCCCATAAGGAAATTCCTTGTGGGCCTCCAGATCTTCACCTAAAACAGTTCTATTGACTTCCACCCTGGCAATCTTAACTGATAGCTTATCTTCCCAGGTGGGGGACAAAGGACAGACAGAACCTAAAGTCATCCCTCTGCTCACCGATTGCTTCCTCTGCCCTATTGTCTATGTAAAAATGAAGACTCACTGAGTCAAACTAAGGCATAAGTGACTATTCCTGCATGCCCTCTCACATGTAAATTGTGTATTCTGTGAAAGTCTCATCTAAGACTCAAAAGAATGCAACCATTTGTCTCTTATTTCCTGTAATCTGGAAGCCTGAGTTGTCCTGCCTTTCTGGATCAAACCAATATGTACATCTTACGAGCATTGATTGACGTCTCAAGTTTCCCTAAAATGTATAAAACCAAACTCTGCCCCTACCACCTTGGGCATATGTCATCAGGACCTCCTGAGGCTGTGTCATGTGTGCATCCTTAACTTTGGCAAAATAAACTTTCTAAATTGATTGAAACCTGTCTCAGATATTTTTGAGTTCACAAAGCCATAAGCAGTAATTTCTAATAGTGTTTTTCATTTCTGTCTAAATCAATAGATTTTACTAAGTAAAATCTAGTTTTCTAGACATTTACTAGTAATGTCTCATTTACTGTGTGTTGAACATTTTGCAAAATGTATTCTAAAATAACATAATAGATTAATTTCATGCAGTCTTACAGTACAAATACTTCCCAGACATCTTTCTGAAGACCCTAATAACCATATGGATGAATCTCAATACAAAAGATATTTTCCAGCCAGATCCAACAATGGCAGCTAACACTGGAAAACACATTGCAAAGAGTAACCACCTTTAGAGCCCAGAGTGGGCTCTAAAGACAGCAGTGTTAAATATTTTAAGACCTCAGTGTTCTACAGGACACATTGGAATAGACATCTAAAGGTCCAGTTCAGGCTCCGACTCTGCCGCTGATGAAATATGTAAACTTGGGCAGTTAGTGCTATACTTTAAGCTCTGTGTTCTGGAAATAATCCCCTGGGGTGACCTGCAAAATTCCTGCCTTCTTCAGATACACTACCACAACCACCATCTAGAGAGTCTGCAAATTTTCCTGTCTCCATTCTGGGGCTTTCTGTCATGACAAATAGACACATTAATTATTCTTTTTATACTTAACCTCATAGGATTCATGGGACACTCAGGCAATATAATGTGTTGTTGAAAGATGCTGAAATGAAAGAAAGTGGTTGGACAAACTACAGTTCTATATCTTCTTATGCAGATGTTTAGAGACAATCATAGTTGACCAGGATTTGAGATGGTCTCTTATTTCTTGCTATCTTTTTTGCTGACCAACTCTTCTGTTTATTGCTACCTGTTCCTGTAGAACGGGAGCCATGTGGTACTCCATGTACCTCACTTTGAATCCATTATAGCTGTGAGTCCTGGATGCATGGTAAGGCTATGCTTGTATTCTGGATTTGAAACTAAAAGGTAACCTTAACATTTTATAAAGTCAATTTCATTCATTAGGCAAATTGCCACATTTGAGAATAAGCAATTTAAGCATTTTTATCTGTCTTGTGGCTTCTGTGAGTAGTGTAATCACCATGGATTGTGTCACGGACCAGATTCAAAGCCTTGTAATTGTATGTCAGTGGGCGATATGATGCTAAGCGTTCTCCTGGAGCTTTACCAGACCCCTTCAGTTTCCCACTCCCCTGGGACATATCGTGACTTCTGATATACAATAAAGATCATTTGGAAGCATTGTTCTTTCCAGCCTCTTAGACTTCATTCAATTTGGAGGATCTTGCTGTCCCCATCTTAAGCTGAAGTAATAATAATACACAGTAAAAGTAATATTTATTGTTTGTGAGAACTGTGTGGCAAAGAAACACTCTGCCTGTGGACTCCTTCCAGGAAACTCAAATTTGTATTATTAATCTTTATTGTAGATTGCTACCATCTATGGAAATTGCTATGGTGTAAAATGCAGAAACACATTTCCTTTGTTAGAAGCCTAATTGATTCATTTAGAACTTTCTTTTGTTAATCTACCAAATCACAGTTACTAAATACTACACTTGATAGCCTAGGTACAGTTATTATTAACATGGCAATTATCATGGGAGAGGTTTTCAGCCCACATTCATATTTATTTTTCTTGTAATATAAAATGGCCCATACTTTTGAAAAATTTCTTGCAATTGAATTTAAACTTTATCTTTAAAGGCAAAGCATTCCAGGAGAAGAATATGACAAATCTTTCTCCACTATACGGAAATACGTATATGTGTTTGTGTTTGTTCATATACACACACAGACACATGTGTATATATACATAATGCATAAATTTCTTATTGTGTTATGAATTATATTTTATGAAAATTAAAACAACCTACTCCTGATAAATACCTTTTTCTAAAATGATACATATTTTCAAACTGCAGAAAACTATTTTAAATATTGTGATTCAGTATAGCAACAAGGCAAACTAAAAAATCCTCTCCTCCCCCTTAAATGTGATGTTAGTGTTAATGATTATAAGGGTTCCTATGAATAATAAAACT
The DNA here is from genome assembly GCF_001698545.2 of Rhinopithecus bieti. NCBI lineage: Eukaryota > Metazoa > Chordata > Mammalia > Primates > Cercopithecidae > Rhinopithecus > Rhinopithecus bieti. The sequence goes on from NW_016826229.1 coordinate 139,441, forward strand.
ACCAATTTATTGATTCCTTACTATGTGCTAAGCACTTTCCTTATACATCTGCTTCTTACTTTTTCCAACAGTCCTGAGTCAAGCACCACTACTTGCCCCACCGTAGAGAAGATTAAATGAGAGAAAAGTTTTCATAACTTCCTCCAGGGTGTAAGGGAAGTTCCATCATCTTGTGTTCCATCATCTTGGACTTGAACTCTGAAGCTCTCATTTTAGATCCTGAGTCCTCTACCATTACATTTTACTATTGTTCTTGCAACACAATAAACTTGATATTTGTCAAATTCAATAAACTAACGACATAATTAATTAAGGAAAAATTCAATGTATTCAACCATTCCATAGACTTTTCTTTGGTTTTTGGTTCTTCCAAGAAACCAAGGCTGTCTCCAGGTGGCACAAAACCTGTAGAGTCATTTAGGATAATTTCTCAGCTGTATGTTCTTGTAGTATTCATTTCATCTCTCAGATTTATTTACCATACCTGACTGATGAAGCTAGATCTGAGAATGCATAATGTACTTTCCAGCTCGGTATTTATGATTTTTATTAAGTTCTCAGCACTCATTGAAATATAAGGCATTTAGATAATCCATTCCAGTACTTGAAATCATTACTTGATAGGTGTTAATAACTCAAAACTATATTCATTCTTAATCCAGTGTTTATTGAAGAGCTGCTAATGTTAAACATCACTTATATGACCTATGAATAGTCTATTTTCTATATGGCAAAAAGACTCTTCAATTCTGATATTTCTTATACTAAAGTAGCAGTTTTGTTCCTTCATTCAACTTTTGTGTATGGATTTCTGTGATTCCTAGTGAAGAAAATCAGTTTTCCTAGGGTTTAGCACCACTGCCATGGACCTTTATTTGTGTATGCCTTATTAGGATGACAATGTTGTCTCGTGTAGCATCCTTTTGGCAACACTAGAATACTCCTTGTCTCAAATGTTACATCTGAACTTCCAGTATTATTACAGGAGGTAGAAATTTGGATTTTTTTTTTTCCCCTCTATTGGGCATCTATTGTCATTTTATAATATCTCTTACAAATAAAAGTTTGGAGCCTAAATCATGCATGTTTTATATGAAATGTACAGACCAATATGGATATCATTTTCTACCTCTAAAATATAAAATGTCAAATAAAAGATATTTTACTCCCTCATTTATTCCTCTCTATGTATTTTCTTTTTTCAGAAATCACATCTTTATTTTCATGCCCAATTGCTGACTCTTTTGCAAAAATATATTTTAAATATTTTAAAGTACCCACAAACTTTTATAGCAAGTTTTAAAGCAACTTTTTGCTTGCAAATTAGAATGCAAAGTAGTTGGACTTAGATGGAGGTAAAACGAAAATTCCTATTACAGCATTTGCAAATTACAAGTGAAAGTCACTTATAACTTATCCTGCAGTGCTTTTGAAAACTTAGCTTGTTTTCTTCAAAGAAGAAAACGCTTCATGAAAGGTCTAATAAAACATTTAAATTACTAAGGATAATTTGAAAATTTAAGTTTCATGGAATTTAGATGATTACTAGAATCCCAGCAAGTAGCATAATGGACATAATTTTTATAACAGTTGAGAATTACTGTGCACATGATACACTTGCATTGATTTGCATTTAAAACTATACTTAACCCAAGTCACCAATCAAAAAGAATTTTTTGGCAAAATGTAATTATCTTGATAAAAACCTTAGGTTGTCCAGATCATCCTATAAATGTGAATTCAATGGAATGGTACATTTATTTACAACATCAAGTCATATAACTTCTGGATAGTTTCATATTTTTGTGAAAATCATTCTGAAAGCTAATAGAGACAGAGATATAGATATGTGCTTGTGTGTATGTGGGGGGGGGACTGTTTATATCTATATCAATATTATATATATGAACCCATATTATTAGATATTAGTATTATATATACAGGTGTGTGTGTGTGTGTGTATGTGTGTGTGTGTGTGTGTGTTTTACTACCAAACAAATTGCTCAGGTTTGTGGTCCTCCTCCCTAACAATGAGGGGAGTAGCTGTCTTCCTACTCAAGTCCAAGATGATGGAACACAAGTTTCCACACCCTGGAAGACATTATAAAACATTTTCTCTCATTTTAGTAGCTGTCTTCACTAAAAAGACCAGGGAGATGATGACTGCATGCTTTTCCATTGTCTGTTCATCTATCTTCTGAGAAATGACAAAAATCGTAAGGATTGAGTCCTTCCAAATTCACTCCAAGAAACTGTATACTTTGAAAGGAGAAGCAGGACACCAGAAAGGGCAGCAGGGAGGAAAAAGGAGGGAAAGATGAGAAAAGGAAAGACAGTTTAGAGAGAAGGGTGAGTAGGAGGGAGAAAGAATGAAGAAGGAATTCCCCTTTTCCTGTGTTTCAATCATCTTAAATCAACCTCCGGTCTTCTTGCCCCCCAGCTATCCTGAAGTCGTAATCCATTGGCAAACCGGAAAGAAGGAGAATAGCAGGGAGAAAATCATCCATATCTAATATGGGAGAAAAAGACACTTTAGAATCCAAATTTCTAGATCATTGTCAAAGCATAAATTAATAAGCTAACTGAAGGAGATTAAGAAACTGCAGGTAGACCAACCTGAATCCTTCCACTTAGAATTGAGGAAAAAAATAATTTATTTCAGTCTTAAAGCACAAATTGGCATTATGCTAAGCATAATAAATCAGTCACAGAAAGAAAAATACCACATGATCTCACTTACATATGGAATCTGACAAACTCAGACTTCACAGAAGTAGAGTACAGGGGTAGTTACTAGAAACTGAGGGACTGGGAGGGGGCAGGAATGGAAAGATGCTGGCCAAAGGTACAAAGTTGTAGTTAGACAGGAGGAATCAGTTTTTGAGATCTATTGCACAGTATGGTGATCATAGCTAATAATAAAGTATTGTATATTTCAAATTACTAAAAGACTAGATTTTAAATGTTCTCACTACCAAAAAAAATGATAAGCATGTGAGGCGATGACATGTTAATTAGCTTGATATAATCATTTCACAATATGTACATATTTCAAAACATCACATTGTACTTTATAAACATATGATTATTACTCACCTATTAAAAATAAAAATTAGAATTGAAAACAAAAGTAGAAAGTGACAGCTAATGTGTCTGCTGTATAAACAAATATGTTACTTTAAGAAAAAAATAACAAATTGAGTAAAATGAATTACAAATACTATATCTACATTATATGTATCTAGTAGATTTTGTTTCTTCATGAAGAAAATTGATAAATGTATCAAACTTGATGATGCAAATATGTATAAAATGTCAAATACCATATAAAAATTCCTTCAAAATTTCATAGTTTAAAATAACAAATATTTGTTATTTAAAATAATTTCTCAAGGTTGAAAACCCAGAAGCAGCTCTGAGGTCAAAGTCTCTCATGAAGTTGTCAGTCCTGGCTGCAGTCATCGGAAAGCTCATCTAGGGATGGCACATCCACAGGCAAACTCACCTATGAGTGAGTTTCAACAGACCCCTATAGTGTTTGTCGAAAATCTTTAGTTCTTCATTATAGGGCTGCTCACAACATGGTAGCTACCTTTCCCCAGATGGAGTGATTCAAAAGAGAGGGCACCATGATGGAAGTCACAGTCTTTCATAACCTAATCTCAGAAGTGACATACCACCACTTCTGTTGCACAGAGCCCCCTGCCGCATAAGGAAGTGAATATTAGGACCCAGAGTTCATTGGAAGTCATCTTGGAGGCTGGTTACCACATCATCCTTACACACTTGTTTCCTTCCAATATCGTATAAAAATAAATGAGTAGAAAAAATAGTTTAATGAGTCATGAATTTATGAAGAAATGTTTAGTATCAAATTTCTTTACAGTATTTTATGATTGTATTACTGTATTTCCTGAAATGAAAGCCATTTTCTATCATTTAACTAGAATTGAAACATATAAAAGACAAAACTGAAGAGAAAATTCTATGGATACATAACAGTTAACATTGTGTTCTTATGCATCACTAATACAAAGGAATGACAAAAATAAACTTTTAGCTCATAGCCTGAACTGTCCCATTTAAAAACAAGACCAAACAAACAAACTTCTCTTTTGTTCAGAGTAATCTGAATGCTGCAGTTTAAAACCAAAATCAACCCATTCCCACATGCCTGCTGCTTCTATCACCCACCTAAATATTTCTTTGCTTAGTGTCTTCGTGCATGCAGGCCACTATAACAAAATACTATAGACTGGTTGTTTATAAATAACAGAAATTTATATCACAATTCTGGAAGCTGGGAGGTCTAAGATCAAGGCAGATTTGTTTTCTGGTGAGGCCTGGGTTTCTGGCTCACATAGTCTCTTGTCCTCACCTGGTTGAAGGAGAAGGTTGTCTTTGGGATCCCTTTTAGAAAGCCGCTAATTTTGTGACCTAATCCCAGAAGCCCCACTTCTTAATAACATCACCTTGAAGGTTAGGATTTCAACATAGGAATTTTGGAGGACATAACACTTAGAAGATAGAACCTAGATAGGTCTAGATTATTTCTTAGGTGGTACATTTCCCTAAACATCTTTTGAGACTGACCTTCGTTGACCCCAGGTTATGATGCTGACTGTTTCCTTTTTGTTTCTGACCATTCCAATTTCCATAATTTCTATAAATATCCATTCCCTCCACTTCCCACTACATTGTCATTCCAAAGATGGTTCTGAATAGCAAACTTGGAGCCATTTCGCCCAGGAATTCCCTTGCCACTTAAAACATCACAATTCTCAAATTTCAAATTATTTTCCTAAACTGCAGACCCATATTTTAAATGGAAATCAAGATGTATTCATTGTGATGTCGCCAAACATATCAAATTCAGTAAGTCTAAAGCAAACATGTTTTCTCACAACATCTACCCTTCCAGCTGATTTTCTTGCCACCGTGAATTGCATCTCAGTGAGGAAGTTATTTACATCAGAAATCTAAGAATGGTGTCACTCACTACAACTGCTACGTAAAGTTGTGCAGTTAGTGCACTGCACGAAGGTATCGCAGTGGGATGACAAGTAGGAGTTGAAATGTAATCTTTTTCCCAAAGTCCTGTGCCCTGAGTATATGGGATCCACTGGGCAGAGAGAAGGGGCATCCTTCATTTTTCCAATGTTGTCTCCCATTTTCCAGCTCAGAGGAGCTACATCTGTCTAGAATAACTATTCTGTTAAAATTTGCAAAATTGCATTGAACCCTGAGCTCCCTGATCTAATCTACCACCAGACCCTGATGATTCCACCTCCTATGCAGCTTAAATAAACAACCTACACTTTTGCCCCATGTCCTCCTCCTTCGTTCAAATGATCATTCCTTGCCTAGATTATGCAACTCACTCCTAAATGGTCTTTTTTTATGCACAACATCAACCCTTCTACCCAATATTTGCACTGTTAACAGACTAGTCCTTCTAAAATGCTCATCTAACCAGATGTTACCAAGAATCTCACATATTCATAAAAAAATATTTTAACCGCTTACTATATGAATGCCACTTTATGACACCTAAATTCTCAAGCAAAAGTCTAAAGTCCAGAGCAAGGAAGCACAGATTTTCATGGTTTGACTGTTGCTTAGGTACCCAGCCTTACTATTTCACGTTCTGTAGAAGCCAATCACCCTGAACTACTGAAGGAGCCATGGCATCTCACACGTCCATGGATTGCCAGTTGCTATTTTCTCTATGTGAAATGCTGCCAACTTTCTTTGCTCCAGTAACTTTGCTTTATATTTCAAAACTAACATAAACCATCATCTCTTCCTTTCCTGGCCCCTAAATTAGCTGTTTTGTTTCTCATATATTCTCCCATAGCACCCTATGTCTTGGGAATTTTTCACATTGTGTTATTATATAATTACTGCTTCCTTATGTACTGGTTGTAAATTTCTCAGACACATGAAAAACAACTTATTAATGCTTGTATGTCCACAAGTAGATACTCAGTAAATCATTGTCTTTTCTCCTGAGCAAAATATCCACAGTTCTCAACATTTTTCATTTTCCATCATAGTACCCTAGTGTTTATTCATAGTGTCATGTTGGAAATTCCAGTTTTTCTATTTCCTTCACTATTGAATGGTTAGAAAAGATGATGAAATAAAAAAAGGATAAAAACAATTTTTTTACATTTTTTACATTTAATTATCCCATTTACCAGAATGGGTATGATCATTTCAACCAATCATTTTATCTTAATGCCATTTTATTTTATTATATATTCTTCTTGCTACAAGTTTAAAATATGTTTCCAAATCTGAATACCTTTTATTCATATCTGCTGTGTAGGATTAAAAGATAAAAGTAATTTCAAGATTGAAAATAATTTCAAATATAGAAGTAACATTTAAAAGAATTTTGTTACCGGAGAAATTTGTATATAGAGCATTATGTACTTGGGTCTAGTTGAACAGACTGTATGAAGCAAAACCCTCATGATTCAGTTACTCCATGATTCTTTCTAATGCATAACCTAATATTACATCTGATTTCTAATACATCCCATGAGCCAATGTAAAGGAAAATTTATTCTCTCTGAAGATTGCTTTCTCTAAAACTTGGTACTATCCTACCAATTTAAACCTACCATTTGTTTAGGTCTCCTTTGAATTTTAAAAACCAGTCTCAAAATATCATCAAATTTAGCTTCTAGAATAACTCTCTGATTAAGTTGCATAGATGTTATTGGGCCAAGACTCATATATCCTAAATTTAATATGATAAGCATATGGGAATGGGTGTGGTCTGTTATTAGAATAACCTCCTGTACTGTTTTTTTCTCTCCCCTTTCTATCTTCTTGACACAGAGGCAGGTGTCTCTCACACCATTCTCCAGCTCAGGAGCTAATGTTCACATTTACATTTGTAATGGGAACATTTCAGAACCTCTGCTGGCTCTTTACAAATTGTTTATTGCATGCTGGTGACATAACATTATCTTTTCATTCTAATCTTCCTTGTCAATGTGACAGCTGAAGTGCAAGATAGAGGATTAGCAGTGCCCAGATTTAATCAGTTTATAAAAATCTCCAGAGAAAGCCACCCTTTCTTTTATACGTCACAGATGTTTTGTTTTCACTTGATTAGGCAATTGATTTGGCCCCTAGTGTCTCAAGAAAGGCAAGATGTTCTTACCATTTATTTGTACTAAAGGATGACAAGGGAATGAGGCAGGCCATATCTAGGATAGCTGGACACAGAATTCAGCACATTGGCTGGAAAAGGAGACAGAACAAGGCATTTGAAGACATTTTATTCTTTTCATCCCACAACCTGCTAAAGTGTGGTCGAGTGTTCTATGATTCACAACACAGCAGGACCTTCTCTACTATAAATCATGTTTTATATATAGCAGCCGTATATTGGGAAGATTACTAGGAAACCATTTGGAGAGAAGTCAAGTTCAAGTTGTTTGTGCAGGTGAATGAGCAGTGCAGCTGGGGTTCACGACTTTTCCCCCTTTTCAGCCCATTGCCAAATGAACCTATTAAAAGTTCCTTTAAAAGAGTAGAGGTGGAACAAAGTGTCTATCTAAGCGATGTCTGGAGTGATTTAGTTCCAGAACTGTTACCGACTGCTCTCCTGTCTAAATTCTGTATTTTTTCTGGTGGAATTCCTGATGTAACTATTCTGCTTGTGCCTGCTCAGCTATTAAGATGATATTTTTAGTTTACTTGTTGCACTAATCAATTTATTACACAAATTTTCTTCAAATATATTTCTCAGCCCCAATACTTGAGACTTTAATTCTTAATACAACATTTTCTCAAAGTGTTGTTTTCTGATAAGCTATTACAAGCAAAAGTTAATACCAGTTGCTTTGCTTAATTCAGTCTTAATGCTATTAAGGAATTTAGCTTATTTAATTTTTTATTTAAATTTATTCAAATATTTTTACTTATTTTTGATATATATTTTTTACTCAAGATATCATCTTAGCCCAATATATTTACAACAAGCATAAGAACTTACTTTAGCAATAAGTTTATCAGAAATATATATGTGTGCATATGTGTTAAAGTAAGAGATGCTGCAATTTAATTTATATATCTTAATTTCATGAATTAAAAAAAACATTTCGTAGATGTGGGATTTGGGTCTTCCTTTTACAATTTGAATATTTGCGTGTTAAGGAATAGGTTCATTTATCATTGTGTTGTTGTTTTGAATTATCTTATTATGTAAATACTCATGATGAGGTAGAAAGCATCCTTCTCAAAAGAACTGGGTAATATGTTAGCTTAATTTGTCTTCATTTACATATCACATTTTATGATCACTAAACTAGAATTACAGTATCAGCTCTGAAAATCAAAAAGAGACAATCACCTCAAAACCCATGCTTATATAGAGAAAGAGTATATACAGCAGAGTTGTGAAGAAGAGATTAAAACTTAGTCAATGAATCTCTCAATTATGTGGTAAAATACAACTTGATGACAAAATTTTTCATAAAATTAAAAAAACACTTATTTTATATTGATCTCTTGCAGAAAACTCAGTGTTCCCCTATGGCTCCTTCTTTTTGTCAGTGAAACATGAACACTGATCATCTATGGGAAAGCCACAAGTTGTCTAAAAATGTGAATGAGTTGGATACATTTGTATTTATGATCAACAATGGGAGCAGAGATCACCATGGAGATGAATAATCCTTTTAATCCATCTTAGAATATATTCCCCAAGCAAAATTGTAATCACTGCATAATGAGAGTTATACATGTCTCATGATACAAGTACAAGGACTAGTATGAATAATTTTAAGGAGGATCTCTTAAACTGTCCTTCACAGATAATTAGGCTCATGGGATTAAGAATGTACTCTGAAGATTAGCCAAGAGTCCCTATTGCCAAATATTGTAACATACGAAGAGCTCTTTCAGACCATCTGGTGACCAAGAGCATCACGGCCTCCAGGGAAATTTGTCAAACTTTGCCACAATCTGTCACCAGGTCCCATAGGTGAAAAATTCCAGAGAGTTTAACTCAATGAAGTCTCCTGAAGACACTATCAAGATTACAAAAACACAACTACCCTGCTGCATTTCTGACTGTTAGCACATGTTTCTCTTACTATTTGTGCTTATTGTACCATACATTCAGGACTTTCTCTCTCTTAACTTAAAATCTTCAGAAGCATTGATGCAAAAAACACAAACTCTAAACTCAATGAATTTCAAATTAGTCCTGTGAAGCTGTGGGGTAGAATATTTATGTTTGTAAAATCTCATATTTCACAATTTATATGTCTTTTCCTTTACATATTTTAAATAATTTATAAGCTTATAACATGATTATTATGCTCTTTGAGGTTGAATTTTCATCCAAGGAAGATACAAAATGTTGTCACTCTAAATGCCTAGACTTCTAACACTTCAGGGGGAAAAAAGTAAATACCAACAAAAAAACCCACCACCACAATAATAATCATAGCCCAGACATAGTAGTGCCAACTTTTAGTCTGCCAAGTATTAATATGTTTAAAATGCTTCTATACTTCTTTAGTTTTAATTTTAACACTGAAATAGGGACAGACAATGTCTTAGGATAAATGACAATCCTTAAAATTGAGTAAAATAGCAGTCTTAATTGAAATAAATATTTGAAGTCACTTCACATATTTGTAAGGAGTTTGAATCCCACAGCTACTTGCATCAGACACCAAATTTGCCAGCACTTTAATTATGGACTTCCCAGCCTCCAGGACTGTGGGAAATGATTTTCTATTGTTTACAAGATACCCAGTCTATAGTATTTTGTTTTAGCAGATCAAATAGACTAAAACACTTAGTAAAGACGATCTGACTGTTTCTCCAGCAGTCTTTATAAAATATTTTCTCTTTTCATTCTGCAAACTGCAGAAATATAAGAGAATGCACTCACTCACTGGTTTACATTCTCATTGACATATAATCATAGATGGGTGTGGCATCGGAGATACTACCATCTAAACATGACATGTTTTTAACAATTTGGAATTTGAAAATGAAAACTTACATTCAAATCTTGGTTTGAGACTGTAAAAAATTCACTATTTCAAGCTCTTTCATAATTTTGGAACTTCTGGAGAATAAGAGAAGATGGAAATTCTGGGGAGAACCTGGCACACCAGGGCAGAGAATAACATTTGGAGTGGTAACACCAAGCAGATGGTATGACAATCATCTGCATTTCAACATTCTAGCAAATCATATGGCATATATTTAATGTAGAGTTCCCAGGGAAACAGAATCTGGGACAGATATTAACATGCAGGAAAATATTAGGTAGTAGTCTCAGGAGCAATACCTATGGGGAAATAAATAAAAGAGGATTGAGCAAAGGAATGTATTGAACTGCAAAGCAGTTTCAACAAAGGTGTTAGCCTATCCCATTGGAAAATTTAGAGCTGGGGCAGTGCTTCAGAATTTTCCACAGATACAGTGAGGGGGTAAGGTTTTTATACCCTGTGTTATCCTTTTATTAGATACAGGATGCTCTGGGGAAAGGAGTGTGACAATCAGAGTTGGCTCTCTTTGAGGGGAATTCTTGGAATAAAATTCAGCTGAGCCCCAACAACTGTTAACTCTCCCATCGGTTGGGAAAAAGAGTCCTCGGCTCTGAAGGAGGGATTTGGACAGCAAACCACAACATTTACTTCACTGTACTAGTGCCATTTGTACCTGAAAAATGGCAGCTCTGTACTTCCCATTTTTGTTTATTAAACTTACCATCAACTAATGTGTTACATATTTTATTTGTATACTTTGTTTATCATATGTCTCCTAGATTACACTGGGTTACCCCAAAAAAGAAGAATCTGAGGCAAAGGCATATATGCTTCCTTGAAGAGTCAATACTAGGTAACAAGCTTGGGTTCAAGGGAAACAACTTAGAACTGAAGAACAGTCAATATCGGATCAGTTACCAGGCCACCTTGCAAATGGTATCAAGCAAAACTGATTGTCCGTCTCTTGACGGTCTCTTGAGACCATCTCACAAAAGGCCATCTTAACAGCTGCTTCTCAGATTAGCCCATGCAGAGAGAAAAGAGTCTTTCTCCATTGGCTTTCTCCTCCCATTGATAAAAGGTTCATCTCACAGAATTTTAATTGTTCTGTAATCTCAGTTAAGGATGCATAGGCACATACAAGCCTGCATTTTACCCCAGGAATGTCACTTTTAGCAATGTATCAAATTTAAACGCAAACAACAAACATAAGTAACGTAAATACAAAGATATTTACTTCAGCTTTGCTTGTAATTCCAAGAGATTAGAAACAACCCAATTATTCAACTGGAGCAGATAAAATGAATCATGGTAAAGTCATGTTATGGGCTACTGTGTATCCACCAAAAAGAGTGATTCTATCTTTATACACTACATAAATTAAGCTTCAAGATATGTTAATTGGAAAAGGATAAAAAAAACCCACAAAAACAAAAACAAGGAACAGATTATATAAACCTATGAAAAATGTATTTTCTTGACACCTGAGAGAGAGATTCTAAATACAATAGGGGTCCTACTAATGAGGTATATTCCCCAGCACCCTAGTCAGAAGCTATCTACATAGTGAAAGCAATAATCTTGTGAAACGTGAATATAGTCCGGAATTACCTAGAGACTGGGAGAGATAAGATGTATCCATTATGTGGTGTGAATCCAGGCAGAGGTGCTGTGCTGTGGTCTCAGTGAACATGGATGTAACTCCATAACTGCAACTAATAGAACTTTCCCTGGCATTTCCAAGTCTAAGTGAGGTGTGACTTAAAGGGTATCTCTGGAATTTCAACATATCTGCTTCTTCAGATATGCTAATGTTTCTGCAACCTATTTAGATCTTTTAATAAGTAACTTTTTCCTTAAATTGCCTAGCTACATTCCATAGTCTACAGCTCATCTTGTTAACATATAGAATATGCTACTATTTTGTTTTAAAATTGTATTTTAAAAGTACCTGTAAAGATAGTTTTTTGTGCACGCATAAAATATCTCTGGGAGGACACATAAGAATTGATAACATTCATTGAGACCAGGAATGGAGTTGGGAGTTGGAAACAGCGACACTTCATGATATTCCCTTATAAATGTTTAACCATATGAAAGTATTATCTTTTCAAAAAACAATCAATCAATGTAAATTCTACAAATATGGAATGAGCATAAATATGTACTTCTTGCAAACCTTTGGTTTTATAACTGAAATAATTAACAGTGATTATTGAATTTTTACTACATGACAGAGACTAAGTGCAACAAGTAGAATGTAGAACAAGATAGTAAGTTTCCTGATTCTATGAAGACAGATGGAATTATAGATGAGCACATAAAAGTTATAAGAACATCCTAGTGTCATTTGCATGGGAGAGCAAAAAATTATCATTACTATATTGATTAAGCTAACCATTATTCACTACCAAAGCTCATTTTATATATTATATAAATTGTATTTATGTATGTTGTATATAATAAAATATTCATATATTATATTGTATATAATATAGTTAATATCTATCGATAAGCAACATCTTAGTTATTTTAAAGGATTAATAACGTTTCTAAATATGTTCACTTTATAAGTAAAAATAAAGTTTTGCATAATCTTTGTCAATGAAATACGTGGAGAAATATTTTGGTGACTTTTTTTCCTCCTATCAAATGGTGATTTAATGGCTACTAGCCAGTCAGATAATTTCAAGCTTTTCAAATTTTCTCATCATCTAGTATCCCAGCCTTTTCAATAATTGTAAACATCTTTGTTAAGTATTCAAAGTGTCAAAGGTAATCATGGATAGCATATTAAATCACTTGAAGATGATACATTTAAAAATGCCCCCTAAGTAGATGCTTTCTTTAAGCTGCCTCTAGTTGACTAATCAAACCGAAAGTCGTTTTGTTGTTGTTGTTGTTGTTGTTGTTGTTGTTGTTTTGTTTTTTGCTTAGAGTCAGGAAGTTGAGTAAACATCAGGTTTCTCACATATTATTATATAAAGTTAGAAAATAATTACATGGGCTGGGCACAGTGGCTCACTTTGGAAATGTTGTAATCTCAAAACTTTGAGAGGCCAAAGTGACCACTTGAAGTCAGGAGTTTGAGACAAGCCTGGGCAACAGTGAGACCCTGTTTCTACAGAAACATTTTAAAAATTAGTGTGACATGGCGGTGTGTGCCTGTAGTCCTAGCTACTTGGAGGCTGAGGATGGTGAATAGCTTGAGCCCAGGAAGCTGAGGCTGCAGTGAGCCAAAATCATGCCTCTGCACTGCAGCCTGGGTAACTGAGTGAGATCCTGTCTCAAAAAATAAAAAATAAAAATAATAAAAAAAATAAAAGAAGAAGACAATAATGACATTTATCTTCAGAGTTCTGAAACCCAATATGGACAAATGTGTGAAGAACTATATTTATTATTTTGTAGATCTTGGAATAGTCATGTTCAACAAAAGGAGGCAGGATCATGTGAATTTTAGAGCCTGAGTTCCAGAGTAAGACTTGGAACAAGTACTAGTTGGGCCTTTTATTAGCTCTGTTATTTTCAGCAAGTCAATCTCTCTACATCTTAGTTTCTTCATCTGTAACGTGAGGATGATACCACAGAAGGTTGTGTAAGGATTACAAAGAATAATCTACATAAAGCACTTATCCTAGTGAGAGGTGAAGCCAGCTGGGCTTCTGAGTTGGGTGAGGACTTGGAGAAGTTTTGTGTCTAGCTAAAGGATTGTAAACACACCAATCAGCGTTCTGTAGAAATGCACCAATCAGCACTCTGTAAAATGGACGTATCAGCACTCTGTGAAATGGACCAATCAGCACCCTATAAAATGGACCATTCAGTGCTCTGTAAAATGGACCAATCAGCAGGACCCGGGTGGGGCCAAATAAGGGAATAAAAGCTTGCCACCTGAGCCAGCAGCAGCAACCCACTCAGGTCTCTTCCATGCTGTGGAATCTTTGTTTTTTTCGCTCTTCACAATAAATATTGCTGCTGCTCACTCTTTGGGTCTGCACTACCTTTCTAAGCTGTAACACTCACCGCGAGGGTCTACAGCTTCACTCCTGAAGTCAGTGAGACCACAAACCCACTGGGAGGAACAAATAACTCCGAAAGTGCCACATTTAAGAGCTGTAACACTCACTGCGAAGGTCTGCGGCTTCACTCCTGAAGTCAGCGAGACCATGAACCCACCGGAAGGAAGAAACTCCAGACACATCTGAACATCTGAAGGAAAAGACTCTGGACACACCATCTTTAAGAACTGTAACACTCACTGCAAGGGCCCACAGCATCATTCTTGAAGTCAGTGAGACCAAGAACCCACCGGAAGCACTCTCTAACAACCCCCGACTCTTTGGAGTTGGGAGCATTGGTTTGCCTGGAACCAGCTTGCGCTTTTCCTGTACTTCTAGGCTAAGCCAAGGGTAGACAGAGAGGAAAGCCATTCAGCTCTGGGGTCCCGACAACAAGTTGGTTGACCCTCTGGCCATGAATGGAAATCTCAAAGTCATGTCACCCAAGCGAGACTCACCCATCTATCCTTTCTATCCTGACCCTTGACTTCTGGGTCCTAATGCCTGTCAGACAAAGTTCCTCTTGTCTCTCTTCTCCAGGGCTACTCCTGCTTCTAAAAACTACTCCCTGTCTCTGGTACTTTTCTAGTTTCTCCCATAGGAATGATTTCTAGTATAAACTCCAGGACTCTATTGCCTTCTTTAGGAACCCGGGCTCACCAATCAGAAAGACATAATTTTTGCCCAAAGCCCTGTCCTGGGGGGCACTATCTGCAATTGTAGGATCCCTCTTCAGACTAGCAGGCCTAAAAAAAGCTATTCCTGAAGGTAGGATATGAGGATCTTCAGAAATGATATCCTTCCTACTCAAGTGAGGATAAAAGGCATCACTCTTTCAACCATGGAGATCCCTTCTGTCCCTCAGGGTATGGCTCTCCACTTCATTTTTGGGGCATAACATCTTTATAGGACAGTGGTAAGGTCCCAATACTAACAGGATAATGCTTAGGACTCTAACAGGTTATCGAGAATGGGTAGGTAAGGGCCACTAAATCTGATTTTTTCTCTCGGTCCTCTTTGTGGTCTAGGAGGACAGGCAAGGGTGCAGGTTTTTGAGAATGCATCAGTAAGGGCAACTAAATTTGACATTCCTCCATCCCCCTTGTGGTCTAGCAGGAAAACTAATGTTTCTGCTGCTGCATCAGTGAGAACAACTATTCCGATCAGCAGGGTCCAGGGACTGTTGTAGGTTCTTGGGAAGGGGAGAAACAAACAAACCAAAACCACAGGTAGTTTTGTCTTTCAGATTGGAAACACTCAGGCATCAACAGGACCACCCTTGAATGCATCCTAAACTATTGGGACCATTTTGACCCACAAACCCTGAAAAAGAGATAGCTTATTTTTTTCTGCACTGTGGCCTGACCCCAGTATTTTCTCTCTGATGGGGAAAAATGGCCACCTGAAGGAAGTATAAATAAAATACTATCCTGCAGCTTGATCTTTTCTGTAAGAGGGAAGGCAAATGGAGTGAAGTACCTTATGTTCAAGCTTTCTTTTCATTGAAGGTGAATCCACAACTATGCAAAGCTTGCGATTTACATCCCACAGGAGGACCTCTCAGTTTACCCTCATATCCTAGTCTCCCTATAGCTCCCCTTCCTGTTAATGATAAGCTTCCTCTAATCTCCCCCACCCAGAAGGAAACAAGCAAAGAAGTCACCAAAGGACCACAAAAACCCCTGTGCTATCGGTTACGTCTGCTTCAAGCTGTAGGGGGATGGAAATTTGGCCCAACCCGGGTACATTTCACCTTCTCCCTCTCTGATTTAAAGCAGATAAATATCTGGGGAAGTTTTCAGATGATCCTGATAGGTATACAGATGTCCTACAGAGTCTAAGGCAAACCTTCAATCTCACTTAGAGAGATGTCATGCTATTGTTAGATCAAACCCTGGCCTTTAGTGAAAAGAATGCAACATTAGCTGCAGCCCAAGAATTTAGAGATACCTGGTATCTTAGTCAAATAAATGAAGAATGACAGCCAAAGAAAGGGACAAATTCCCTACCAGTCAGCAAACTGTCCCCTGTATGGATACCCATTGGGACCTTGATTCAGATCATGGGGACTGGAGTCGTAAACATCTGTTGACCTGTGTTCTAGAAGGACTAAGGGGAATTAGGAAAAAGCCCATGAATTATTCAATGATGGCCACCATAACTCAGGGAAAGGAATAAAATCCTTCTGCATTCCTCAGGCATTTACAGGAGGACTTAAGAAAATATATTCCCCTGTCACCCAACTCACTAGAAGGTCAATTGATCCTAAAAGAAAAGTTTATTACTCAATCAGCTGTAGATATCAGAAGAAAGCTCCAAAAGTGAGCCCTGGGCCCTGAACAAAATATGAAGGCATTATTAAACCTGGTGACCTCTGTGTTCTATAATAGGGACCAAGAGGAACAGGCCGAAAGGGAAAAGTGAGATCAGAGAAAGGCCACAGCCTTAGTCATGGTCCTCAGACAAACAAACCTTGGTGGTTCAGAAAGGACAGAAAACGGAGCGAGCCAATCACCCAGTAGGGCTTGTTACCCATGTAGTTCACAAGGACACCTTAAAAAAGACTGTCCAATGAGAAACAAGCTGCACTCTCTCCCATGTCCACTATGCTGAGGCAATCACTGGAAGGTACACTGCCCCAGAGGACAAAGGTTCTCTGGGCCAGAAGCCCACAACCAGATGATTCAATAACAGGACTGAGGGTGCCTGGGAAAAGCACCCACTCATGTCATCACCCTCACTGAGCCCCAGGTATGTTTAACCATTGAGGGCCAGGAAATTGACTTCTTCCTGGACACGGCCTTCTCAGTGTTAATCTCCTGTCCCAAATGACTTTCCTCAAGATCCGTTACCATCTGAGAAATCCGGGGACAACCTGTAACCAGGTATTTCTCCCCACTCCTCAGTTGTAATTGGGAGAATTTGCTCTTTTCACATGCCTTTCTTATTATGCCTGAAAGTCCCATACCCTTATTAGGGAGGGATGTATTAGCCAAAGCTGGAGCTATTATTTACATGAATATGAGGAACATGTTCCTCATTTGTTGTCCCCTGCTTGAGGAGGGAATCAACCCTGAAGTCTGTACATTGGAAGGAACAAACTCAAGCTCCAGCCTTAACCCTTCCCACAGGACAAAACTTCTTTTTATCACAGAGAGAGTAGGAATAGCTCTTGGAGTCCTTATTCAGACTTGTGGGACAACCCCACAACCAGTGGCATACCTAAGTAAGGAAACTGATGTAGTAGCAAAAGGCTGGCCTCTTTGTTTATGGGTAGTTGTGGCAGTGGTCATCTTAGTGTCAGAGGCTATCAAAATAATACAAGGAAAGGATCTCACTGCCTGGACTACTCACGATGTAAATGGCATACTAGGTGCCAAAGGAAGTTTATGGTTATCAAACAACCGCCTTCTTAGATACCAGGTGCTACTCCTTGAGGGACTAGTGTTTGCAATACATATGTGCATGACCTTCAACCCTGACACTTTTCTCCTAGAGGATGAGGAACTAATCGAGCATGACTGCTAATAAATTATAGTCCAGACTTATGCCGCCCAAGATGATCTCTTGGCAGTCCCCTTAGCTAATCCTGACCTTAACCTATATACCAATGTAAGTTCATTTGTGGAGAATGAGATACAAAGGGCAGGTTATGCCATAGTTAGTGATGTAACTGTACTTGAAAGTAAGCCTCTTTCCCCAGGGACCAGCACCCAGTTAGCAGAACTAGGGGCACTTACCTGAGCCTTAGAACTGGGAAAGGGAAAAGGAATAAATATGCATACAGATAGCAAGTTTGCTTATCTAATCCTACATGCCCATGCTGCAATATGGAAAGAAAGGGAGTTCTAACCTCTAGGGGAACCCCCATTAAATACCACAAGTAAATCATGGAGTTACTGCATGCAGTGCAAAAACTCAAGGAGGTGGCAGTCTTACACTGCTGAAGCCATCAAGAAAGGAAGGAGAAGGGAGAACAGCAGCATAAGCAGCTAGCAGAGGCAGGGAAAGACCAGCAGAAAGGAAAGAGAGAAAGAGACAGAAATTCCTAGACCTCCTCACTGCTGAGAAAGGAGGACTCCGCACCTTCTTAGGGGAAGAGTGTTGTTTTTACAGTAACCAGTCAGGGACAGTACGAGATGCTGCCTGGCATTTATGGAAAAAGGTTTCTGAAATCAGACAACACCTTTCAAACTCTTATACCAATCACTGCAGAAGCAACATGGCTTCTCCCCTTTCTATGTCCTGTGGCAGCCATCTTGCTATTACTTGCCTTCAGGCCCTGTTTTTTTAATCTCCTTGTCAATTTTGTTTCTTCTAGAATTGAGGCCATCAAGCTACAGATGCTCTTACAAATGGAACTCCAAATGAGCTCAACTAACAACTTCTACTGAGGACCCCTGGACAGACCCACTGGCCCTTTCACTGGCCTAAAGTGTTCCCCTCTGGAGAACATTACCACTGCAGGGCCCCTTCTTCACCCCTATCCAGCAGGAAGTAGCTAGAGCAGTCATCACCCAATTCCCAACGACAGTTGGAGTGTCCTGTTTAGACGGGGGATTGAGAGGTGAAGCCAGCTGGGTTTCTGGGTCAGGTGGGGACTTGGAGAACTTTTGTGTCTAACTAAAAGATTGCAAATGCACCAATCAGTGCTCTGTGTCTAGTTAAAGGATTGTAAACACACAAATCAGCATTCTGTAAAAACGCACCAATCAGCACTCTGTAAAATGGACCAATCAGCACTCTGTAAAATGGACCAATTAGCCCTCTGTAAAATGGACCAATCAGCAGGACATGGGCGGGTCCAAATAAGGGAATAAAAGCTGGCCACTCAAGCCAGCAGCAGCAACCCATTTGGGTCCCCTGCCACACTGTGGAAGCTTTGTTAATGTTGCTGCTGCTCACTCTTTGGGTCCACACTACCTTTCTGAGCTGTAACACTCATTGCAAGGGTCTACGGCTTCACTCCTGAAGTCAGCGAGACCACAAACCCACCAGGAGGAACAGCTCCAGACACACCATCTTTAAGAACTGTAACACTCGGCTGGGCGCAGTGGCTCATGCCTGTAATCCCAGCACTTTGGGAGGCCGAGGTGGGCGGATCACAAGGTCAGGAGATCGAGACCACGGTGGAACCCCGTCTCTACTAAAAATACAAAAAATATCCGGCGTGGTGGTGGGCACCTGTTGTCCCAGCTACTCAGGAGGCTGAGGCAGGAGAATGGCATGAACCTGGGAGGCAGAGCTTGCAGTGAGCCGAGATCACCCCACTGCACTCCAGCCTGGGTGACAGAACGAGACTCCATCTCAAAAAAAAAAAAAAAAAAAAAAAAAACCTGTAACACTCACTGTGAGGGTCCATGGCTTCATTCTTGAAATCAGTGAGACCAAGAACCCACCAGAAGGAACCAATTCTGGACACACTAGTGCCTGGCAAGAGGCATTAATAGATTTGCTATTTTAAAAAATAATGAATAATTGAGGACCTCTTTATTACATATTGTCTGACTTAACCACTGGTCTCTTCTTATTTCCTGGTACACATCCAATAAAGTACATCAAATTTCACCTCCCTAAAACATGGGAAAAGAGTTTTGACCATACTATAGAGAATTTCCCACCAACCAAATATGTAGCTGTAAGTTGAGAATCTCCATTTGTGGCTTATATGTGTTTATTTTTCTCTCCATTGTGAATTGAAACAAATTTATGGTTCTTAGGGAAGGCTATTTTCTTGACTCAGTAAAGCAACAAAACATGAAAGAGTTGTTCTTTAACTGTCCTGGACCTGTTTTTAGAAGCTCCTCTAAATATAGTCAGTCATTTTGAAATGCAGTAATACCAGGACAAGAACTATAGGGGCTAGAGGGCAGGGAGGAAGAAGTACTACCGAGTTCCCACTAAACTTGGGAGATATTGCTCAAATAGTTCAAACACTATTGGTGGATTTAGAAAAACCTCTTGTGGAATTGTTCACTGAGTATAGCAGTCATGTACACATTGTTTGAGTCATCTTAACAAATGCCACCTAGATCATAAAAACTGGTCCTGTAGTTTGAGGACATTAATTATCTCTTCTTAGAAAGTAATTTTTCTGAATGGCAAGAGTTGGGATGATGGGTAGTCCTTTACTCTTTCTCTTGGACGACATTCATTCTTATAAAATAATGTGACATAGAAACCTGTTTATTTTAAAACTTGTTTTTACTTTTGCTCTGGTAATAGGACTCCAATATTTACCTAGAGAATGAATCAAGAGCATTTGTCTGTCTTTTTGCATGAAGTACGAACAAATTCTAGTCAGTAATACAAAGATCAAAGTGTTATTTGACCACTTTTGTGAACCTCTCTTATAAAATTACTGGTGTATGCCTGAAATGGTTTGGCTGTGTCCCCACCCAAATCTCATCTTGAATTGTAGTTCCCATAATCCCCATGAATCATGGGAGAGATCAGGTAGAGATAATTGAGTCATGGGGGTGGTTTCCCCCATCTTGTTCTCATGATAGTGAGTTGTCACACCTGATGGTTTTATAAGGGGCTTACCCCTTCACTGGGCACTCATTTTTCTCCCTGATGCCATGTGAAAAAGGACATATTTGCTTCCCCTTCCTCCATCATTGTAAGTTTCCTGAGGCCTCCCCAGCCATGTGGAACTGTGAGTCAATTTAACCTCTTTCCTTTATAAATTACCCAGTCTCGGCTGTATCTTTATTAGCATGAGAAAGGACTAACACAATGTCCTTTCTACCTTATAAAAATTTTTTGTCCCTTATTCTGTCGTATATCCTAAAACTGGAATTGGTAGCTGAAGCAGTAGCTACTATCATATGCAAGAAGTGATGAACTGCAAGAAACAAGGGCCCTTGGAAGAGACTTATTATATCATGCAAGCCTAGACTATCCACTTTACACCTTAACAGAAGAGAGAAACATTATCTCATTTAAAGTCCTGTTATTTTACATTTTTGTTACTCCCAATCAACATAATACTAATTTCAATTTTTTAAAGTGAGACTTAAAGGAAATCAGTCAGTATCTTGAAAACTTAAAAATGTTCTATTAGAAAAAGAAAAAACAAGATAAGGATACAAAATAGCATGAGAAAGGTTATAAAGCAATAAATCTAAACAAAAAAAAAGAACCCCAAATCCAGGGATGGGGGAAAGCCTGAGATGAAACTGTGAAGGGAGAACTCATTCCTACCACTATAGCAGACTACATAATCTGAAAAATCTTCCACCTCTAAAACACATTAAGGGGTGCTGTATAAATTGTTACAAATATTTTTGGATGCATAGTGGAAAGCAAAACAAATTGAAAGATATTCTCAGGGGCTGAAAATGAAGACAGAGAAAGATAACAAAAATAGCAACTGAAGGTGCTGTAAGTGCCCCTGTAAATTTTGAGAATCTAGGACCTTGCATTTTAAATGCCATGTAGGGGGATTAGATAAGACCTAGAGCCCAGGTGAGATAGAAGGTTGAAAGAGAAACAATTGTGGAAAAAAAAAAAAAAAAAAAAAAAAGTCTCAAACTTTAAAGGCCTAAACTCAAACTTCAAAGGGCTAAAAAGATGTGGTAGCAAAATTCTAGTGGAGTGGTGGAAAGTAACAGACCTATTGTCATTTGATTTTTTGTTATGGTGGCCCTCAGAAGTTGACTTGGGACTGTAGCAACCTGGCACATAATTTACCAAGATACTTGAACACACTCAGAGGGAATAATGAGAGTAGAACCCAAAATTAAATAAGTAAACAAGCCAAATAAGATTTGGGAGGATTTTTTTCTATCTCCTTCACAGAAAACCACATGGCAATATCATCATGTATGAAATGAAATATTTCATTCATTGAATATGGTGAAGGCAAAGTGATAGAATCTATCTGGGAAAATATATGGTAATCATATATTTTACCTTGAACCACTGACCAATTGAGAGCAACTTAATCCAGTTTTCTATTATGTTTTGATTTGTTTGCTTGCAGGGTAGTTTAGAATGAAAGAGAAACAAAAGATGCTTTGCTGATCTGTTTCTAAATCCAAGAACAGAGGTCATAATAACCATGAGTGGTTTTTTAAAAAAAGACGAATTATAAACTGTAGTCGTGTTTGGGGACTACTTTCAACTTAAGTCAAAAGGAGAGAAATAAAAGCATATGCCATTCATATCCTATTTTTAAAAAGAACATTCTGTAAATTTAAAATATACCCTCTTTAGGATGTTAATTTTATAGGCTTGAGATGATTTTCACTGACAGAGAATAAAAAAGGAGCAGATTTTGGATACATGAAAAAAATGTATTTTCATAAATACATTATTTAGCATAAATGTTCTATGAGCATTTAAGTAAACCTGTCCACCGGGCTTTAGATACAAATCTTGTCTGGAAACATAGGTACATAAGTCACCAGAATATAGAAGACAATTTTGACCCAGAAAATGTAATCCTGTCACCTTCATACTTAGTCCAAGTTATGTCTTACGTCCACTCCAAACTAGATGCACAAACATTTCAGACCTTTTATTTTGCTACTTACCCTTGCTCAATTGGATTCTCATCACTAAATTAATGCAAGATTTTTAATGAATTCCTAAGAAGGAAGATGGTTAATTTTCTTAAGGGAATCTTAGCATTTGACTCAGTAAAGCATGTAAAACTGACTTGCTGGTTCTTTTACATGAATGTCTCTTCACCACTTCAGACCCAACATGCTCCTCATCTAAGCGTATAGTTTTCCCTAACACAGGGTCTTCTTCTGGATGCCTCGTCTCTGTTTATATTATCACACCATCCTCTGTCTCACCATACTTGAAATCTTTGAGTTTTAGACAATAAAACTTAGCCTAATCAATAATTGAAATTAAAAAGTATGGAGCAAGGATGGCAGATTATTTTGTTTAACCCTATCAAAATGTTCTATAAAATATGAAAGAACATTTCTAATAACACTGTTGCTTTCTGAATTCAAAATTTCACCAGTTTTCACTGATTGCAAAAGTCCATAATGTCTCTATGAAATGCTAAACTACATGGGACAAAATGACAGCTAATGACTAAAGAATATTGAATGTATAAACAAGGAATACTGGAGCCTCATAAAAGCATGATTATAAAACATGAGCCAATTGACTTCATCTATCCACTCCCATTGAAAGAGTTGTTAATCATTAAACTATGAAAATAATATCATTGTCATTTTCAATTAAAAGTGTATCCATTATTTTGGACCCTGCAGTGCCTGTAAGATGTAATTTTATTTTTCTCTGAGTGTATGCACAATTCAAATATATTTTGTCTGATTCAGCCTTCTTAAGTGAGATAATATTTCTTACTTAACTACTTGAAGACCTTCTGGGGGTCTGAAACCTCATTATGGTAAATTAACATAAGTGTCTCAGGGCTTAGGTAAGGGAAACATAAAAATCTATGTGTATGTATATATGTGTATAAATTCATAAACATACCCATATATGTACATACCACACATTGAATGATAAGAGGCTAAATATATTCCACTTCAAAGTATATCTCCTAGAAACTTTCCTGTAATCTTGTATTTCAGTCTTTATAATGGTGTCATGGCTCAGAAACTGATTCTAAAGATATGATAATTCAGAAAATTAAGGAACGCATGCCAGCTACACTCTCAGCAGGTATTCCTTCCAACAGAACAACTAGCACAGCTGGTCTGCTCAGCCCAAGTGCAGGCACAGCACCGGGTCCCACTTCAAAATCACTCCTCAGCATATCAGCGATTTCACATTTCAATCTTAGCAAAACAGTCTTTTAAGAAAAGTGTTCCATTTAAGGTATTGTTTCAACTCTGTGCTGGAATATGGAAGGGTCTTATAAGAAATATAACGACTTATCTTATTTCAGAATATGAATTAAACAACAAGCTGAAATGTTTGCCATTTTAATTCAAGATGATTAGTAAGCTCAGGTTTTTAATAGGATTTCTTTTATTGTATCAATTTTCTTTTTTGCAAAATGAATATAATAATTTTTTTACCAAAATTTGCCCCCCTAAAAATCATTAGATGCCAATGGCTGCTTATGTCTGTACTCTTCTGGCTTTTATTAGCTTCAAAAATAATTTTATTGTTCACTTTCAGCTCTGTTCTTAAACATTTTGACAATAAACAACTTACCCATTAGGAACTAAGATGATGTTTAAGTCAGTATTTATTCTGAAATATTATGATTCAAAGAATATTTAATTAAATAATTCATCCCATATAATCTTCAAGTATTTTTCCCATCAAACTGAGATAGTAGCTATTCATAAGTTAAAAAACTCACCCAGACATGAATTTCACCACCAGTCTTAGATAGAGGAACTATTTGATGGTGAGATGCCAATAGAAAGGAGATTTTTTCAAAAGGCTTAGGTAGGCTACACATAGCCTAATCCACAAATAACTGGGTTGACTTTAAAAAGTAGAAATCTAAATTGGCATTCCTTATACTTTTTCATAAGTATATATGGAATTTTTTAAAATTCTTAGTATTTTAAAATATACAAACATGCCACTGTTCCTATAAAGTATTTAAACTCAAAAGACTTAAACTCTGGGGATATATGTCTTCTTTCTTACCACCATTCAGATTTATCTCCATTGAGGTAAAGATAGCTACAGCAAAAGAACACTTAGTTTTAAAGTCTGACTGCCTCTTGGTATGATACTGTGCATCTTAATTTTAATTAATCTCTTCAGTTATCGATTTCTGTAAAATGGACATAGAAATATTCCAAAGGATTTTTATGAAAGTTAATGAAATAAACATGTAAAGAACCTGGAGCAACGCCTAAAACCTGATATTAATGACTAGCGTTTATTGAGCACATACTGTGTCATTTGGATTTACCAATTGTAGCAGATGCCTAGGATGAATCCCTTTGCATACCTCTGGCCCCCTGATTTTAGCTCAACTTTGGATTGACAGTTCCATACACACTGCCAGGACCCCTATTAAGAGTTGCCCTGATGTGTTTGCTTTGCACCACAAAGCTTTCCCTAGAGTCAAGGAAGACAGATCAGCCATTTAGAGGCACAGCCCAGATGTGAGGGAAAGTTACCTCCTGGGAAAACTTTCAACGAATAAGAAATATAACTTACTGGATGAAATCCCCAGCCTCCACTTTCTCTGGTGCAGTGGTCCCCAACCTTTTTGGCACCAAAGACCAGTTTCGTAGAAGACAATTATTCCATGGATGGGGTCAGCGGGAGATGGTTTTGGGATGATTCAAGTACATTACATTTATTGTGTACTTTACTTCTATTATTATTACGTTATAATATATAATCAAATAATTCTACAATTCACCATAATGTAGAATCACTGGGAGCCCTGAGCTTGTTTTCCTACAACTAGACAGTCCCATCTGGGGGTCATGGGAGACAGTAATAAATCATCAGGCATTACATTCTCATAAGTAGTTCACAACTGAAGTCCCGGGCATGCGCAGTTAATAATAGAGTTCGAGCTCCTATAGAGTCTAATGACGCTGCTGATCTGACAGGAGGTGGAGCTCTGGCAGCAATGCAAGTGACGGGGAGCAGCTGTAAATCCAGATGAAGTTTCACTGGCCTGTAGGCTGCTCACTTCCTGCTGTGAAGCCCAGCCCAGTTCCTGACAAGACTTGGACAAGTATCAGTCCATGGACTGGGGGTGGGTGACCCCTGCTCTGGTGGGACAATTCTGAGGTACCTCTTAGAAAGCCCCCTGGTATTATCAGTTGCTCATAATAGCAAACCTTTTTTTCATTCACTCTCTACTGGCTTTTCTCCCTTCCCTCTCTCCTTTCATTCTTTTCTTTGGTTTTCTAAGATCATCTCTCAAATAAGCAAATACAGCCAGATTCTTGTCTTAGGCTTTACCTTCTAAGTAACTCAACCTAAGACAAGTACTTAGCATGTGTCAGATACTGTGCTAAGTACTTTATATGATTAACACATTTAACACTCACAATAAAACTAAAAAGTAGCTACTATTTTGAGTCTTATTTTATACATATGAAAACTTAAGATTAAGTAAATTTCCTAAGGTTTCACAGATAAAAAGGGACAAAGCTAGGAGTCATATCCTGTATACTCAGTTAGTTCCTAATTTTAAGTTACTACACCTCCTGCACTAAGTGCTCCATATTGTTAGAATTATGTTGGTGGCTTCTTAATAATGAAGATATCTAAGTGCCAAACGAGACATACTGAATCAGAAACTGATAGCAAAGGCTGAGATTAAACTGCTTATGAAGCTCCCCAAATGGTTCTTATGCACACTAAAGGTGCACAGACCGGCTAATGTAAGCGATTATTTTGTAGGTACAGGTGAACATTCTTAACATCAACCAGAAGTGGCAATTAGCAGATTTGCCTGGCTTCCACTAAATATATTTAATATATAGTTGTATTAAAAGTTTGCATAAAGAAACTACCTGTAATCCCAAACTTAAGCCACATGATAGGAAAAAGAAAAGGCAGTGGCCTCATAACAGATTAAAACAATCAATTAGCCATTGTTAGGGGCAGAAGGGAATAATTGTTAGTCACAAGCATCCTGACCACAACTTGAAATCACCATGGGTTACCAAGGGACAGAAGATGAGAGGAAGGACTCAAGAAATAGACCCAATAAATTAAGGAACATAGAAGATAGTAGCATCTGGAAGGTGCCCTAATGTAGCCCCATCATTCCCCGATGATGCTCAATGAAGGTAGTAATTAGCTTGGGTAATAACCACGATCTTTGAGTCTTTAGCTACTTGAATTGCTTTAGAAATCACTTTATACTACCCAGATTTGCCACTTTTATTTTAAGTTAGGAATCAGAAACTCTTTTTTCTCTTGATTAAATGAGTGTCAAGGAGGTTACAGGGATATTGTAAACCCAACCAGAGTCGTCCTCTGACTTTGCTGAAATGTCCATAATTGAACAAGTGTATGCTAAGCACTAGGCAAACATCATCTTATTTAAATTAGACCCGTGAAATTGGTAATGTTCTCTAGACTATATGAATAGTGGGATTTTAAATAACTTGCCCAGCTGCAGTGTAGTATGCAAAAGTAGAGCCAAGATTCGCATTCAAAGCAAGTAAGTGATTTTTACTTGTCTTGCTCCTTTAGCAGAATTTGACATTAAATTTCTTAGGGACTCTTTTCCCTTGGCTATTGTGATTATATCTTTTCTTGTTTCCTCCTACCTCACCAGCTTCTCCATTACAGTTTAAGATTTAGATAGTGTTCAAGATAAACTGTCTCCCTTTCAGGCCTCTTCCTGCCTCACCCTACTGCACATTCTCAGCTATGCCATCAAAATCAATTACAATCTACATCACAATGATATATGAGACTTATATCTCTAAACCCTACCTATTCTTCAATACCTAGGCTCATAAACATTCAAGTGCCTACCTGGCATTTCACTTTGGGCATCTCAATCAAAATTTAAGCTCAGTGTGCTCACGCCTGTAATCTCAGCACTTTGGGAGGTCGAGGTGGGCGGATCACTTGAGGTCAGGAGATCGAGACCAGCCTGGTCAACATGGTGAAACCCTGTATCTACTAAAAATACAAAAATTAGCTGGGCATGATAGCACACGCCTGTAATCCCAGCTACTAGGGAGGCTGAGGCAGGAGAATCGCTTGAACCCGGGAGGCAGAGTTTGTTGTGAGCCGAGATTGCACTGTTGCACTCCAGCCTGGGCGACAGAGCAAGACTCCAGAGCAAGATTCCATCTCAAAAAAAAAAAAAGGAAACTCAGTGTGTCCAAAACCAAACTTAAGATTCACCTGAAATGATAGTTATCCTCCAGTTTCCTTGCCTCAGTATATGTTACTACCACCATCTATCCAGTTACAGCAGCCACAAAACCAGCAGTCATTCTCTACTTGTTTCTGTTTCTCTGAACCTGTATTCATTAGTTCTAACTCCTACCTCTCTCTTGAAACTGCATCTTTATGTTCAGATCTATGACTAGTTCTCTAGTCCAAGCTACCATTATTTTCCTTTGAATAGTTGTTGCTAAAACTTCCTAATTGTTTTACAGCATCAACTCTGGCCTTTTCCTTTTGTTCTCTACATTGTAACCACAATCGTCTGCTCAAAAAAATGAATTTTGTCAATTAGTAATTCTTTCATCTGTGCTTTCTCAGTTAAAAATCTTTCTCTCCATTAATCTTTCAGATAGCCCAAATGTTACTTCCTCACATACTCTTCTAAGCCCTCTAAATAGGTCAAGTCTCCATGATATATACCTTTACAGCTTAATGAACCAGTATAATTTTATAAGCATTTTCATGATTTTTTTATCAGCGACATTATTGCGTACTAGAGTGTATGTCTATGAAAGCAAAGGTTATATCTGTTGTCACATCACGCGTCTCTAGCATGGTGACTGACAGTTGGTACTCAATAAGCGTTTTTTGACAAAATGAATGAGTATTTTCACAGCTTTACCTAAGACTCATATTGATGCTAGTTTACTAATTATCTTCAATTTTCAAAAGTTTCGTGGGATAAACTTTTTTAATCTAAGTATGCTGAAAAAATTACAGTTAAACTACATTTTTTGAACATCATCAGGAAATAACATAATCTACATTCGAGCATTTTTCAGATGCTACCCCTATGAGTACTGCATTAAAATCAATTAACAATTTAGATATTTTTTGCTTAACACATATTACATACCTTCTTAAGTAGTATATTAAATGCACTTCAGCTTTCAGATCTCAGCCCAAATGTGACTTCCTCATGTACTCTTCCTTGAGCCCTCTGTAGAAGTCAAGTCCCTAGGTTATATGCCTTTATAGTTTAACATATTGTTTAAAAAGGGGATATTTTACCTTTGCATTAATTTTACTATGATATAATTTATAAATGCTTGTTTGGAACCAGTGAAGCCTGTGCATAGATATGCCTCCCTTCCCTAAATAGTTAAATAGTTCCCTCCTACTGTTTTGCTTAAATTACTATTACTTTATTTTTGTAATGTCTTCTTTGGAATTGTGGTCAGGATGCTTTTGTCTAATAATCTCCTCCTTCTGCCCCCATACAATTTCCAGTTTGCTCCTTTAGTCTGTGTTGCCGTTACCTGTTTGTTTTATAAAATGGCTTAAGTTTGGGGTGATGAGTAGTTTCTATATGCATATTTATTATGCAGATATAATAAATCAATATAGTAAAGCCAGGCAAATTTGCTGACTACCATTTCTGGTTGACATTAAGAAACTTCAAGCCTGGACAGCAAAGTGAGATCCCATCTCTATAAAACAAGAAATTATAAACTAGCCAGGCATGGTGATGCATGCCTGTGGTCCTAGCTACTTGGGAGTCTGAGGTGGGTGGATCGCATGGACCCAGGAGGTTGAGGCTGCAGTGAGCTGCAATTGCACCACAGCAGTCCTTCCTGGGCAACGGAGCAAGACCTTGTTTCAAAAACAAAAACAAAAATAACTTAACCTATGCCTTCAAAATGGAACAACTTACATTAGTGGGTTCAAAACAGCTGAAGGTAAGTATCACATAGAGAAGGAGCAAAGGTGGCTTCAGAGACCTTCTCCCTCTGTTTTTTGATTTATATTCAACAACATTTTATATTACAAGGAAATGGGTACAGGAAAGAAAAAAAGGAATAAAACGTGAGCTAATGTGTGGGATATCGCTGTGGGTAAACGGGGCCCAGCCCGCTGGGCATCATCTGAAAAACCACGTGGAACAACTCAGAAGTCTCTTACCTGAGAATACAAAGGCTCAGGCATTTATCCACGGATTCCCATGACCCACTGGAGGCTTTAACTACTTCTCACTTCTGGGTTGCCCCTGCTGTAGCTGAGTAAGCTCCTGTGAAGCTGGAGAAAATTCTCAGCCAGACGGAAGAAACATGGGGATGTTTGAGGTGAAAACTGCCTACTTTGGGAAGAGGAAGATAATATATGCATTGCAAGATAACTCAGGACGGACCTAAATACTAAATGCCAGTGGTATCTCCAATTCATTGTGACTTCAAGAAAGATGCCCACAAATTTTTAAAGTATATCCTAAGTTATCACCCCCTCAGATAAGCACTTGTACATGCATCTAATAAATAATTTGTTGAATAAGTTATGTAATTAGTATAAATATGAATTTCTTCTCCCCGAAATCTTTTACAATTATAGTATAAGATGTATGAGTTTAGGGACTGAAGTTATTTTATATTTTCAATGAACAAACATTTGAAGGAGATTTTTTTCAAAGCAAGTAATGCTTGAATTTAGTCCACAATTTTTCCTCAGGTTTAATTTGTTTAAAATCAGACTAGAAGTAATCCTCAGCAATTATCATTCCTGGAAACTAAATCTGTATCTTTACCTGGTATATTAAATGAATCAAAATGTTATACTGCCATCGTTTCTCATTAAATTAGGCTACTAACTTTAAAAGTCACAAACACACATGATTTTTGCTTTGTGCCAAAAAGCTAATTTTAGAGGCATAGTGGTGAGTTACAGAGTGGTTTTGTTTAGGAATAAATCTACCAGGTGCTAGAAATATATCATATAAACCCCTGTAATCTGCAGGGTACACGTAACCTTGTATAGCCATTCCTGCTGGTGGTGGATTTGAAAAGTCAGAGTAGGCCCAGGCAGTAATTGACATGATGCTTGTCAATTCAACCCTCAGTAGATAATAATTCATGTGACTTTCCAGAATGTTTCATCACTTGCCTCTTACAGAGGGAGAAATGTTTTCTGCCTTCCCTATAAAACATAAGACCCAAAGCTTCTCAGTTTCTGTTGCCTGGTTAGAAAAATAGAATGAAGCCAGGTGCTGTGTCTCACATCTGTAATCCCAGCACTTTGGGAGGCCGAGGCGGGTGGATCCCCTGAGGTCAGGAATTCGAAGCTAGCCTGGCCAACATGGTGAAAACCCATCTCTATTAAAATACAAAATTAGTCAGGTGTGGTTGTCGGCACCTGTAATCCCATCTACTCGGGAGGCTGAGGTAGAAGAATCGCTTTAACCAGGGACGTGGAGGTTGTGGTGAGCTGAGATCGTGCCACGGCACTGCAGCCTGAGCAACGAGTGAAACTCTGTCTCCAAAAAAAAAAAAAAAAAAAAAA
>NW_016826229.1:170835-225056 GCF_001698545.2 Rhinopithecus bieti
CTTTGGGAGGCCGAGGCGGGTGGATCCCCTGAGGTCAGGAATTCGAAGCTAGCCTGGCCAACATGGTGAAAACCCATCTCTATTAAAAATACAAAAATTAGTCAGGTGTGGTTGTCGGCACCTGTAATCCCATCTACTCGGGAGGCTGAGGTAGAAGAATCGCTTTAACCAGGGACGTGGAGGTTGTGGTGAGCTGAGATCGTGCCACGGCACTGCAGCCTGAGCAACGAGTGAAACTCTGTCTCCAAAAAAAAAAAAAAAAAAAAAAAGAGAGAGAGAGAGAGAGAGGAGGAAAGAAAGAAAGAAAGAAAGAAAGAAAGAAAGAAAGAAAGAAAGAAAGAAAGAAAGAAGAAAGAAAGAAAGAAAGAAAGAAAGAAAGAAAGAAAGAAAGAAAAGAGAACAGAAATGAAAAGAAAAGAAAAAGAAAGAAAATAGAATGAGTCAAAGCCAATGAGTTTTTTTTTTTGTTTTGTTTTGTTTTGTTTTATTCCAAACCATACCACGAATACCTAGATTCTGGCAGCACATTTTCTGAGGCAAACTGAGCCCTTGAGTTTAGAGTTGTGCTTTTCTTAGAAGAGTGCTTGTTATCTCTAATACCTGAACTCAGCATTATCTTTGAGTCAGTCATCACGCCAATTTCCAGTTGTAACTAATCTTGACTTGCCGGAGCTTTAAACTGTTACAAGTGCGCCATGTATGTATGTTTTAATTGTGGTAATCATCGAGCCCTGACCTTCACTGAAAGAGCGCATTCTGTATTGCCAGGCAGCACAAGAGGTGTCAGAACAGCATGCCCTACTTGGCTACCTTCTTAACAGCACGTTTGCTTCAGTCACAGACTCCATGTCCTGTACCCATGTGGTTTGAGTAATCTTACTGGTCCTACAATTATTGTGTCACTGTGATGGCTGAAGGGTAATCTAAGAAAAGCAGTGTTTGTTTTTTTGTTGTGTGGTTTTCTCTTCTTTTTTATATCGATGGTTCTATCTGGCAGAATCTAAAGTACTACTAGTGGCAGATATTCTATTTTTTGTGTGTATTGTGCCAAACGTCAAAAGTAGAATTGTAGATGAAGGACAAGCAAAATAGAACTTGCTATAAGACGACGTTCTGGACAGGAGCTATGCACTTTTTGTTATGCCTGCTTGCCTAAAAGAAAAAGAATAAAGAAAGGAGGAGGGAGGTAATTAATAACATTTTAAATGTGATATTTTAGTAAATTAGCAACAAGGGTAATGTTCATCCACTATATTCAGAAAATGTCATTTGTGCAAAATATCAACATGTTAAAATATGTAGAAAGGAATCCTTTCCTTTTAAGTTTTCCTAAAGCTACTAAATAGATTTTTTAATGCCTAAAATGTCTACAGTTTCTCATGTTGTTAGAGTGAAATCATTTATCTGTGGAGTAACTTCAGAAGTTATTTTTTAATATGAGAAATAAACCATCAAAGTGCATAGTAAAATGAATCTGGAAATATGTTAATCCCCTACTTATTCAACTGTACTAGAGATTTAATATTGATATTGCTGGGAGCTGAACACGAGCCAAACTAATTCCACAAAAGTGCTCTATCTGCATATTAACTACTGAAAATGCACAGAGATACAATCCTATTTATGCTACTCCACAGCATTTGATGTGATTTAGTTTTGCAATCTCTTCAGCTTTTTAAATGTGCTGCTATACCTCCTTCCACTTACCTGGAGAGGGATGCTCCTTTAAGTCAAACTTTAGAACACCCTACATTATACATTTGGAAAATGTAAATATTTATGAAAAGAGAATTCATTTAATCTCACTGCCTTATACATTTTTTTAATCCCAATGTATAATACATTGGGATAATTCAGCGGGTGTCCAATTAATTATGAATTTCTTGAGAAAATAAATAAATAAGTTGCTTCCTTTATCCAGTCAAGTATGGCTGGATCATCTTTTTGACGCACAGAGTCACTAGCAGCCTTCTTGAGATAAAAACACAGATTTCAGATTATAGTCTGCAATTAAGTTTGACATGACGTCAAAATTTAATCAGCAGGAAATAAAATATAAATTACTTTTCTCATCTTGTAATTTCTGAGATTGGGTATGATACACTACAGAAAGTAAGTTTAATTTCTGTGTAATAGTAATTTCCAGAACTGATCTGAAGTTTCAACTTCTCTTTGAAAATGTTTATTTACATCATAAATTAAACGACAAATTTAAAAAAAAAAATGACTTTGCAAAAGAAGCCATAAGATAACCTTAGTTCACAGATTCTCAATAGAAGTTTTAGAAAAGATATAAAATAATTTTCCTAGGATGACAAGTGATATATTCTAGAAGAAAGAGGCATGCTAGGGCATTTCCAGCATTATATTGTAGTAAAAACATGTATATACACACACAAATATATAATAGTTTTCATAATACTATCTCAATACAGAAAAGCTTGACACAATCTCGGATGAAGGTACTACTATGTAACACTCTGAGGGGGCACAGTCCAAAAAGCATGGTAGAAAACGCTGAGATTGAAAGATTCACACGTATTAAAAGGAGAAATACCTTTTAAGCAATAGTGAAACTTATCTTTCAATCATATATTTTACTGGTGCCTATAAAAGTAAATTTGATTTATGAGAATCAGATATGCACACAACGTTTTAAGCATTTAATTTAGCTATTGAATAAGTGAAGTGTAACAGCATATGGGAATCTCCTGGAATCAGGAAGGAAGAAAATCCCCCATCCACCTGTGTCCTCTATTTCTCATTTTCTCAGGTGTGAAAATGTTGTCACAATACCCCTTAGTCATAGTTTTGCTGTTAATCTTTTTCTTGTTTGTTTTGTTTTTTTGTTTTCTTTCCTCCAATGAATAACTAAGGAATTGCTTTTGATTACGACCAAGGAAAAGATTGTCTGCCTTGTTACGTTCTTTTAACCAATAAAATCTTTATTGTTTTTCATATTTTAGGCGAATTGTCTATCAATCAACCCTTTTATTTTCATCCAAAAAAGAAAATATTGCAAACAAGAAATTGCATTCCTGGCTCACATAACCCCAGATAGTGTTTTTCTTTCTCAGTTTATACTACCCCTCATAGACCAGGGAGCTAAAAGCTGACTTAATAGGACTGAGTCTAAACCTGAGATAAGTGAGAAAGAGATTTCTTGAAATACAAGATTTCTCTTCTTCCACAATTTTCCAAAGTCACTGCAGCATGGGAAAACTCAACACACACTCAGCAGAAGAGTCAGTGTTTTTTTCAATATGTACAAATATATAGTTAGATTTTTTCAATATTATTATTAGAGGGAATGCTTCAATTTAGAAATAATGCTTACACCCAAGAATGGTAAAATAACAGAACTGCATTTCAAGTGCAAACTGTGACAATAAAGAGTGAATACTTGCAAAATTAAAGTAAATCAAGATCATTTGAATAGCCTTGAAGGACAGGGATCCAGAAGCTAATGTTTAAGGTGGCTCTGCAGTACTTGGAATCTCTGCATAATGAGTAATATAGGCAATTTCCTTTGCATATTGTTTTTTTTTCTCTTTTCATTTATTCATCATACAATGCATATGTATCAATGTGACTAGGTTACAGCTTTTCCAGGATTGTACACCAGCTTGCTATAATTACATTGTAATATAAATGACTGAAAAGACTTTGCCTCAGTCAATTGCTGACCTTGATTTATTTTTCCAGGTCATGAAGATCCATCTTTGAACCTCATAAAAAATTCTGACTTAATAGCAGGTGTCAGCCTTTAATATCCCTCTAGTTGTCACAATCAGGCTTGTCAGAAAACAATCCTACAAAAATAATAAAACAAATTGAATAAAATTTTATTTTCCATTTTAAATTAGTTTACAATGATAAATAAAAGAAAATACAGCTTATATGACACAAGACGAAATGGAAAGAGGCAAAATGTTTTCCATAAACTCTTCATACTCTCCATATTCCTTTGAAAGCAGCAGATTGAGTAGACTTTTGTGAATTTGGAAGAGAGTAACTAAAGCTTCCATATTCCTGGTTACCTTTCTGAGAACAGCACATCACTTAAAACTGCATCTGTGTTAAGAATGTTACAATCCTTCTTAGCGTTAGAGCAAGCCTTTCAAATGTTATTACATTTACAGCTGTATAGTACATTCAAGTACTGTCACATTAGAGAAATCCTAGACTGCTGGCCATCCTTTCTGTAAAAGCATGTGATCAAATTTGAGCCCAGGTTGTAGAGTCAACATTCCTGTGTCAAGGCAAATCTGGAGCTGATGAAAACAAGCCTAGGCTTGCTTATCAATCTGAGATAAATAAATGTTCCAGTTGGGCACACACATTTTAAATAAGAATTTGATAGAGACCCCACTTTCCAGAACAAATTCACCCAAGCATTTTTAACTTGTAGTTATCTGGGGCAGTTCCCTGTGATGGACTGCAGTGAGACAAAGACATGGTGTGGGGCCTTCAAAGTTGAAGGGAATAGAAATCAGTGAACCTCAAATGGCAGCTACCTCCATTGAAGCTAGGTAATTGTATTTGCCCATTCAGAAGGGACCTCCTCAGCTCCAGGCACATAGCCCTTTGAGACCCCAGAGCCAAGCTCATAGAATTGGAATGACCTCTTTTTACCAGATGACTCTAGGGTTATGATTCTTGTTTTACATGTTTGGGAGGGATGAACAGTGGGGTAATTCACTCCCGGCTACTGTTTCTTTCTCATTCATTCTGACATCCTGCTCCCAAGGACTCTGTTCTAAGTCAGAAGGCACATTCGTGACACTCAGGGTTTCAAGGAAAGCTACTAACATCTGCTCAGGATGCTGACTTGATCACAAGAAACTGATAGCAGATTTGAGGTTGGATATAGCCAGAAATGTGCTGGTATTAATAAAATGTTTAACAACCAACCCTCCCAGAAAAGGCATGGCAATTTCTTTGGTATGGCTAATTTCAACGTACCGACATAATGAGATCAGGAAGCTAGGAAGAGACGCAAGCAATTGTCTCAACCGGCTGCAGCACACCACTGCATATAGCTCTTAAAGTTCAGGAAATCATTCATCTCCATGCCAGAGTTTCTTGTCTCTTAACAAACTCAAAATTCTTATGTGAGGAGAAGTAACAAAAAGAAATTTGTTTAAAATGTTAATAGGACATGCAAAAGAAACAGAAGTCTAAGAGTGTCCCACTGACTAAACATAAGACAATTTATGCTTTTAAAAAATGATTGTATGAGTTATACACCATTGAATAAAATAAAAATCCGTGAGTGCATATTTAAATAAATAAATACATGAAGGACCAGGGAAAACTATTCCTTAATGTAGAAACTCAACTAGTAAATGTTCAAGGAATGATGAATTAGAAAACCACCATTGTGCAATAATCAGTAATTGACTAGGGCAAGAATAAAACATTTGTAGACACAAAAAATTTATGTGTATTCAAACTATCTTTTCACATGTAACATATTAATTATCTAGAGAAAATTACTCACTTCTTTAAAGTGAAGAAACAGAAGATACTACCTTAAAAGAATGATCAAAAGTTAATGATCACCAATAATATGGATAAAAACAAAACAAACAACGACAACAAAATAAAACAAGATGTGCCTCCAGGTGTGATGCTCTATGAAGGATGCAATGTTTGATTTCTGTGTAATTTTTGCCAAAAAGACATAAATAGATCTAATTATGAGAAAACATGAGACAAAATATCAAAGTCACCAGTTACGCTACAATATAACTGGCATATACTCTAAAATATGCTAAAGTAATAAGAATGAGAGGGAAAAAAAGACCAAGGAACTATTTCTGATTAAATAAGTCTAAAAGAGAGATGACAACTCAAGACAATGAGTGATTTTAGACTGAAAATAGCTAGAAAAGGACAGTATTGAGACAACTGGTGACTTTTGAAATACTGACTGTGAATTAGGTAATCCACGCATCATATAAAAATCCTTGTTAATTTTATTTTGACAATTGTGTTGTAGTTATATAAGAGAATATAAGAGAATGTCCTTTTTCTTAGTACACACTGAAGTATTCAAGAATTAAAAGGACATGAGCTCTGCACCTTGTTCTTTCCCTCTCATATATAATGTGTAGATTTAGACACCCTTCTTTCTTACATATGTATGAGAGATATAGAAGAAAAATGTATGTATATAATTTAGAGAGACAGATGAAGACAGAAAGAGACAGAATGGTGAAGCAAATTTAGTTAATCTTTGATGAACCTAGATGAAGAGGAGATTGTAATTCTTTACCTTATTTTGCAATCGTTTTGTTAGTTTGAAGTTGAAGTAAAAGAAAATTATTTTTAAAAATCAGCAATTGAGCTGGTTTTTGGAGTTGGAAGAGAGTAACTAAAGCGTCCATATTCCTGGTTACCTTTCTGAGAACAGCACAACAGTGAACATTTATCCATTTAATGTGCCCTATATGTTCACAGTAAGTCAGTCACTTTGCTGGGTATTGGGGGCATAAGGACACACCATTCTTGTCCTTGGAGAGTTCACAGGACACTGTAGGACAAGTTAAATATGATTTTACAAATGCAATTATAGCGTGTTGCTGAATAAGAAAACAAAAAAAAGTCAGTTAACTCATTAGAAGAGAAGACGGAGGGTGGGCAAGGAAGACTTTCCAAATGGGTGATGCCTGGGCTGGTTTTGAAAATGTGTCCAGAATTGGTGGGTTATTGGTCTCATTGACTTCAAGAATGAAGCCGCAGACCCTCACAGTGAGTGTTACAGTTCTTAAAGATAGTGTGTTCGGAGTTTGTTCCTTCAGACTTTCAGATGTGTCTGGAGCTTCTTCCTTCTGGTGGGTTCATGGTCTCGATGTCAGGAGTGAAGCTGCAGACCTGCATGGCGAGTGTTTCAGCTCTTAAAGGCAGTGCATCTGTAGTTGTTCATTCTTCCTGGTGGGTTCGTGGTCTCGCTGGCTTGGGGAGTTAAGCTGCAGACCTTCAGGGTAAGTGCAACAGCTCATAATGGCAGTGTGGACCCAAAGAGTGAGCAACAGTAAGATTTATTGCAAAGCACGAAAGAACAAACCTTCCACAGCGTGGAAGAGGACCCAAGGAGGTTATGGCTGGCTAGCCCTGGCAGCCTGCTATTATTCTCTTATCTGGCCCTACCCACATGCTGCTGATTGGTCCATTTTACAGAGAGCTGATTGGTCTATTTTACAGAGACCTAATTGGTCCGTTTTGACAGAGTGCTGATTGGTGCATTTACAATCCCTAGCTAGAGATAAAAGTTCTCCAAGTCCCCACTATGTTAGCTAGATACAGAATACTGATTGGTGTATTTACAAACCTTGAGCTAGACACAGAGTGCTGATTGGTGTGTTTGCTAATCCTTTAGCTAGACACAGAGAGCTAGACAGAAAAGTTCTCCAAATCCCCTCTGGGTTAGCTAGATACAGAGTACTGATTGGTGCATTTACAAACCCTGAGTTAGACACAGAGTGCTGATTGGTGTGTTTACAAACCCTGAGCTAGATGCAGAGTGCTGATTGGTGCATTTACCATCCCTTGGCTAGACAGAGTGCTAGACAGAAAAGTTCTCCAAGTCCCCACTAGATTAGCTAAATATAGAGTACTGATTGGTGTATTTACAAACCCTGAGCTAGACACAGAGTGCTGATTGATGCCTTTACCATCCCTTAGCTAGACATAAAAGTTCCCCAAGTCCCCACGAGACTCAGGAGCCCAGCTGGCCTTACCCAGTGGATCCCACAGTGGGGCTGCAGGTGGAGCTGCCTGCCAGTCCCCAGCGGCACCTGCACTCCTCAGCCCTTGGGTGGTCGATGGGACCTGGCACCACAGAGCAGGGGGCCAAGCCCATCAGGGANATAGAGGACTGATTGGGGTATTTACAAACCCTGAGCTAGACACAGAGTGCTGATTGATGCCTTTACCATCCCTTAGCTAGACATAAAAGTTCCCCAAGTCCCCACGAGACTCAGGAGCCCAGCTGGCCTTACCCAGTGGATCCCACAGTGGGGCTGCAGGTGGAGCTGCCTGCCAGTCCCCAGCGGCACCTGCACTCCTCAGCCCTTGGGTGGTCGATGGGACCTGGCACCACAGAGCAGGGGGCCAAGCCCATCAGGGAGGCTCAGGCCTCGGGAGCCCACTGTGGAGGGGGGAGCTTGGGCATGGCGGGCTGCAGGTCCTTAGCCCTGCCCCAAGGGGAGGCAGCTGAAGCCCGGCGAGAATTTGAGGGCAACGCCGGCAGTGCTGGGGGACCCGGTGCAACCTCCGCAGCTACTGGTTCGGGTGCTAAACCCCTCACTGCCCTGGGCCTGTGGCTCTGGGCTGGCCACTCCGAGTTCGGCAGTCTGAGCCCCCACTCGCACCCGCCGGAACTCTCGCTGGCCTGTGAGCACTGCGCGCAGCCCCATTTCCCAGCCGCGCTTCTCCCTCCACACCTCCCCACAAGCAGAGGCAGCCGGCTCTGGCCTCGGCCAGGCCAGAGAGGAGCTCCTACAGTGCAGTGGCAGGCTGAAGGGCTCCTCAAGCGCCGCCAGAGTGGATGCCGAGGCCGAGGAGGTGCCAAGAGCGAGTGCTGCTAGCACCTTGTCACCTCTCAGGCATGGAAGGCTTTCCAGATGGGTGATGCCTGGGCTGGTTTTTGAAGGATGAGCAGGAGAAAGCCAGGTAGATGAGTGGGGAAGGCAACCATGGTAATGCCAGAGGCCTATGCAAAGGCATGAAAATATGGAGCACTTAGCAAAATGATGAGCACTTAGCAGAATGATGAGAGGACAGAGCAATGGTCAATATCATGGGCTTTGAAATCAGACAGACTTTTATTTAAATGTCATTTCTTCCATTTACTAGTTACATGTTATTGCAGATTTACTTGATCTCTCTAAGCCTCAGGGTCCTCATTTGTGAAGAGCAAATAGTATTAATTTGTTATTGACAGGGTTATTTTGGGATGAAATAAAACAATGCACGTAAAGTATCTGATACAAAGTAAACTTTCAAAACAGATCAACTGCTGTTGCTGTTACTGTTTTGGGACTTCAGCTAGATAGAAAAGATCTGAGAGAGGGATGTATGATAGAGAGATCAGGCATATAGGTCTGCCTCAGTCATAAGGGACATTTCAGACTATTTTAAAGAAAGCTGACCAACACTTATAAGAAATTTCAGTTAGCAGTGGATGTGTTAATTTATACATTTATGATACAACAATGCTAATTATTTTGAATTAACCGCTTTATTTTTTTCCTTGATCATCTAGCTCACTATGATGGTTATGTGCAACTGGAGTGTTGTTTTTGTTTGTTGTGTTGTTTTAATAGGTTTGTTGATATATTACTGGCAGAATAGTGTATTTTCTTTCTGGCTTTCACAACATAA
Organism: Rhinopithecus bieti; assembly: GCF_001698545.2. Taxonomy (NCBI): domain Eukaryota; kingdom Metazoa; phylum Chordata; class Mammalia; order Primates; family Cercopithecidae; genus Rhinopithecus; species Rhinopithecus bieti. The sequence continues at coordinate 180,226 of NW_016826229.1, forward strand.
GCCAGAATCACTGTGACTTTGCCTTGACCATAGCTTGCACATAGTTACAGCCATGAAGTGAAAAAGGAGAAAAGGACACAGAATCTAGGGTTGTGTGAGTGGTAACTGGGAAGCAACAAATATCTCTATTGCTCCTCTTTTTGTGAAAAATTTGGTGACCCTGACCTTAAAGCAGCCTAACAAATCTTTACTCCAGACTGCAGAGCAACTGTAATAAATGTTGCAGGAAGTATATCTTTGTGGTTAAGACCTTGGGCTCCAAAGTCAGACTAGATTCAGACTCTGACTCTGCTGATTATCAACATATTGACCTGGGTCCATTTATTTTATGCTATAGACTACCCAAATTTCGCATTTGAAAAAAAAAAAGGATATAGAAATAAGCCACTATGTCTCATTTTATTCTTGTGAAAATAAGTGAAATATACATATAAAACTCTTTTATGCATATAGTGATGGTAGTGGCGGTGGTGGTGATGATGATGATGATGTAAACATTGGTGGCAGCAGTTTTCAGGTCACTAATTCACCCATTTTTCAGAAATGTATATTTTTTCAGTCAATATGTTACATACCAGTAGTAGAGAAATAAAGAAGTACAGTTTCTGCCCCACAAAATAAAATATATTGGGAAAGAAAATCCCAGAAAATAAATCAAGTATTTCAGTTTAATATTGGAAATATGTATAACTACAAGTAAGATCTGATAAAAAAAAAAAAAAAAAAAAACCCCAAAAAAAAATTGTATGAATGAAACTGAGCCTTTAGAGACATCTAGCTAAGAAAGGTTGCATTGAATAAAGTCTTTTTGGACTCACAAATAAGAAGTTAACTTTGTGAAGAGTAGACAGTGTAAGGTTATAAAATAGTCAGATGAAAACAGCATGATAAGCCAGGAATCAAGAATTAATGGTTGAAAAGAAGAGCTCATTGATCCTTAGCTGAGGCAAGCTTTAACATGCAGGAAAACAAAAATCCCTAATATTAGCCTCTGTTGGAGAAAATAATAGCAGATGTGTTCATTTGTCCCAAGGGAAGTCTAGTTTTACTCAATATGGCAATCTCAGATTTCCTTTCAAGCAGAACAGCCCATGAGAAAAGGCCAGTCTTAGAATTCTGTCTGTCTCTTAAGTTGTCAGAATGAAGAGATCAGCTAAGTCAGTTTCCTAAATGGCAGTCATAGTCACAATTGCATTAAAAGCATCCGGGAGTTTTAAAAATACAGATTCCTAGAAACCCCTTGCAGATACTTTAAGATTGTTGAACTTTGCTTTGTCACTCACCTCCCCTTCCCACCACCACTGATTCTGATAAGCTACTAACTCATCAGTAAACCATACAACAGTCACCCCTTTCCATGAACCCCAAAAAAGAAATCCTTATAGTAAATCTTAAAATCAGAAAGTGGCAAAGTTGGGATTAAAATTCAGGTCTTCTAACTCCTAATAGCAGAAGGTTTCCTATTAGACTGTAGAGAACCTAGAAGACAGTACTACCTTTTCACCTGCTTTTTAAGATGCCAATTAGAGCCACCATTAGAGCCATCCTTGTGAATTACAGAAGAGCTTTCAGATCAGGAATCACAAAATAGCAGGTCGTAGACTACTTCTGAACACCAGGCAATTTCAATTACTTTACACATAATTTAATGATTTGTAATGACTTTACACTGAGCATGTCTTCCCCAGTTGGCCAAAAGCTCCTCCACAGACAATTGTCTTATACCTGGACACTTTCATTTATATAATTTTTGATCCAGTCCCTTGGGAACATTTGAGCTTATGGTCTAAGTTCTTACAGAGTCACAGAAAAGCAAAAAAACTCTATCAGAAAGTAACTCGCTAGCACCGTATGAACACACTAACACAGATTATCTAATCAATTTGCCTAACAATCTCTTAATCAAAAAAAAAAAAAAAAAAAAAGGGCAACAAAGCTGTGCAGAAACAAAAAAGTCTCAGAGTGCCTTTCATGGCCAAACTACCTTTCTTCCCCTTTTATTCCTCAACATTCTAACACATACCACTTTCTTTCTAGACATAACTGAATTATACAAAGCTAGACACTTAACCTAAGGGCTACATTGGGCCCATCAGATTCTTTCTCTGAGAAAATTGCAGTTGGTTTAGAGATCATGTCAATCAAATTCAGGAACCAGATCTGTAAAGTGAGGTGCCCCAAATATCGAGGTCATTTGCAGAGCAAGTTAAGGTGAATCATCCTCTGTAAATAAGCAGAGGATAATGTCTGAGATAAAGGAAAAAAATATGTATTGGAGAGTAGAAGTGTATACACATGCTTCCTCAGTGAAAAGCAGATGGAGAGGATAATTGCTTTTATTATATTTAATAGATGGCTTCCCAGGTTTTTTTTTTTTCAAGTTCCACATAAGGCATGGCTGCAATATCTACTCCTGGCTTTGGACAGATGGCCATTCCCATTTGCTTAGATAAGTTAGAGTGGGTTTCAGTTTCTTTCTTACAATCAAACAATCCTTGGCAAAGACAGCTACCTAGGGATAAACTTTAATCTGACAGAAAGATAGGGACAGCACAGAACAGGCTGGCATCAGAGGTCAGTCCAGAGAGTGCATACCATAGATAATGGAGTCACTAGGAGGGTTGGGAAGCAGTAGACTTTCTGGCAGGGAGTTCAGTCAATTGGGAAAGTCAAAGGGAAGATTCACTCTTATGAAAAGAAAATGTGGGGGGAGGAGAGAGCTTCTTATGAAAGTGATGACACCAATGACAAATTTTACCTACTTCATAATTTTAACACACACTGTCCCTGAGCCTGTGAAATATCTTTCTAAGGCCATCTCTACATCAAAGCTATAAACATCAAGGCTGTTTAGGGTATTTCCACTCACTAAATTAATTAGCAAACATTTTAACTGAATCAGACCATTTAGAGACTTTATCTTCTTATTTAATAGTTGCATTTTTGCAATTTCAGCTACAGTCAACTTTGAAGTATAATCTGAAGTATAAACAAGTTTATTGGGAAGCCACTGAAGCCATATCTGCAGCCACCTCAGAGCCTCCACAGCTATCAGTAAGCATGGTAAGAAGATCAGACTGTGTTCTCTATGGCTCTGTTTAGCTTAGGGGTCCCCATCCTCTGGGCCACGGACTAGTACCAGTCGGTGGCCTGTTGAGAACTGGGCCTCACAGTAGGCCAGGCGAGCAAGCATTACTGCCTGAGCTCCACCTCCTATCAGATCAACGGTGGCATTAGATTCTCATAGGAATGTGAATCCTGTTGTGAACTGTGCATGCGAGGGATCTAGGTTGTGCACTCCTTATGAGAATCTAGTGTCTGCCTACCACCCACCCTCACCACGCCCACGTCTGTGGAAAAATTGTCTTCCACGAACTTGGTTGCTGGTACCAAAGAGGTTGGGGACTGCTGCTCCAGCTCAAACATTTCCTGATAGCAGGTGTCTAAGTTGCAATGGAAGCCAATTCACACACCCTTAGAGTGCGTATGTGGGGTCTAAAGCTCTGGATTTAAGAAAATATCCCACTATTCAGACATTACTACAGGCCTCCCATCCTTTCCTCATGTAAAAACAGAGGTCTTGGTTCATCTGCATCTGCTTTGTAGTTTATTATCTTTTATTAAATGAACAATTGAAACAACAATAAGGAAGAGGAAGGATCCCTCAGGGTAAGGCTTAGGATCCTTAACCGCACTACATGAAAACATTTTCTCTATCTCTGACCCATGTGGAGAAGAATGAAGAATCACCCCAACCATCAGCTAACTCAGACTTTTTATTATTTGGTTATAATGAAATAAGGAGCTCATCAGTGAAATTAACAATCTTGGATCAGAAAATTTTTAGTTCTAGCCAGAGGAAAGAGGACATTTATTTGACTTTTTATTCTTCCAATATTAAATTTCACTAAATTATAATGATAAATTATCCTTTGATCTGACACTATTGGTTATTTTTATGTGGATGTCAAGAAGATGAACGTAGTTTGATATTTTAAAATCCCTTGAAAACTCAAACATAAAATCAATGGAAACTCTAGGATAGTACCATAATGCTTACTGAATGAATGGTTTTCTTAGACTGAAGGTAGATTTTTCATGACACTGAAACAAATAGAAGCGAAGCTTATGATAGTTTTATAAACAATAGTGAATTGCAATATTCTAGGGTATGATTTAAGAGTGGGAAAAATCAGCCTGTACTTTTGTGACATGCCATGAACTAGTTTTTTTTAATGTTGATTTTAATCTAATAAAGTGAAAATACCATATAAAAAGGTTGTATAGTATTTGCACACACAAAAAATTGACATCTGAAAATATTTGTGGAAACCTATTTTTATGCCTGAATCTAAGTTGAATGCATAATTTAGTTCTTATTTTCTGAACAAATAGTCTGGAAAAATTTCATGCACAATTGATGATAATATGAGTGTGCAATCCATGGTGGAGCTCATTAACATATTCATTCTGTGTAAGCTCTGTGTGCAAATTTAAATAGCAGTTTTCCAAAAAAATGGCTCATAATAACTCCAAAACATCAAAACCACTCATACTATTGACGGTGGAGCCCAAAGACTTCCACGTGTTGAGCAAATATTTTGGAAGACAATTTCCAACTCTCAAAAAATTATAACAACATGAATATAATTTGCATTCAGATTATGCTTAATACAAAAGTTAAAAAAAGAAAACTGCAATATATAAAACAAAAATTTCATATGGAAATAACAAGGGGGAAAGTATGTGTGTGTCTATGTGTGCACATGTGTGTGTACAAAATTTCTAGTGACATCTCCAAAATATTTGTTTTCATTTTTGTTTTGTCTTTCATATTGTGATTCTGTGATTTCAAAAGTAGATTTTTAAAGCCAGGCATAGAAAGACAAATACCACATGATCTCACTCATATATGGAATCTAAAAATTTGTTCTCATATAAGTGGAGAGTAGAATCATAATTACCAGAGGATGAAGGGGGTGATGAGAGATTGGAAGATGAGTACAAGCTACAGTTAGAAGACAGAAGTTCTGGCGGTCTACTGCCTAGCAGTATGACTAGAGTTAACAGCATGTTCGTGTATGTTTCAAAATAACTACAAGATAGGTTTTGAAATGTCCTCATCACAAAGAACTGATAAATGTTTAAGATGATGGCTATACTAATTACTCTTTGATTTGATCATTACACAATTTATATGTGTGTAGGGAAACATCACATTGTACCCCACAAATATGTGCAATGATTATGTCTCATTCATAATTTTTAAAGTACATTTTTATGTACACTTGAAAATTGATGAGAATAAACTTTGAGTTTTTTCACTACAAAAGCATGAGAAGTTTGTGACATAATTCATATTTTAAATAGCTTGAGTTAGCCATTCCACAGTGTATATGTTTATCAAAACAACATGCTATACTGTAAATATTTACAATTCTATTTTTCAGTTAAAATATAAGCCAGGTGTGATGACTCATGCCTTTAATCCCAGCACTATGGGAGGCCGAGGTGGGCGGATCACCTGAGGCCGGGAGTTCGAGACTGGCCTGACCAACATGGAGAAACCCCATCTTTACTAAAAATACAAAATTAGCCCAGCGTGGTGACTCATGCCTGTAATCCCAGCTACATGGGAGGCTGAGGCAGGAGAATCACTTGGACCCGGGAAGCAGAAGTTGCGGTGAGCCAAGATCGTGCCATTGCACTCCAGCCTGGGCAACAAGAGTGAAACTCCATCTAAAAATAAATAAATAAATAAGTTAAAAAACATTTTAGGGAGGAAAAGGTAGACTGTCAAAAAAAAAAATGATGTAAATATCACCACATTCACAAAACTTTTAAAAGAAAGAATATTTAAATATTATTTTCTAAGAAAATTTTGTTTATCCATATGAACTAGAAGTCCCCAAATCCCCTCTTTAAATTGCATCTTACTGAACATATGTGTAAATACTCCTCTTGAGCAGGCAGAAGAGGTCCTGCTATGATTGGTGCACATAAGTTGCATGCTCTATTATTGCTTCAACTTGGTTATGGTGGGGCAGAATAATTTATTTGTCTTAATTGAGTTGCAATTTTGTGAATTATTATTTCAAAGAAAGAAAAATAATTGCTAGAAATAAACAGAATATTTTAAATAAATATGCTCTCCAAAATATAACCCAAACCTAAGGCATTATTTTGCTATACATAGTGTATATGCAAAATTTTTAGACATCTCATTTATTGAAATGTATAATACTGGGTATTTTTTATAATTTCAATAGTTTCCACATTTTAATAATTTAATAATCATGAAGATTCATGATTATTTTATATTAGCAATAGAGCATACCTTAATGGATCCTCTATAAAGAAATAACTGATAAATCAATGAAACTTCTTGAGGAAAACATTGTCTACAAACCAAGATTACATATTTAAAGGTTCAGTTTTGCAAGACTATGCCTTTCAGCACTGATGCATTACATAAGAGGATTTGACAAGGTTAGAATTTGTGTTACTAATGGAAGTTATTTCTTCAAGAATTAACCTTTAGGCTAAAAAGAATGACAGATATTCAAATAATCTCAAATTAGTATTTAAATCAAAAATTTCTATTCATTCCTGCCCCCCAACAGAACTTCCATTCTGGATTCCAGTGTGTCATACACACAATTGAATTCTTAACAGCTGCCATTCAAAAGAACTGCAGAGGACCATTTGAAAGTAATATTTTGCTCTGTGTGACATCTCATTTTTTTTCCCCTCAGAAATCATAATTTTTACACACCTCGTAGTCTTCCTAACAAGAAACCAGCTCTGCTTGTCATTTTGATGGGGGAGGAACCTTGTTTTCCAGGTCACTAGCTTGAATCCTGGAGATAAGATATTCATGAGGGACCAGTATGGGGAATTTACATCTCGGTGGAGAGTTTTCCTCTCCATTTGCCAGCACGCCAGGTCAGTGAGTGGCTCTGTCAGAGGGGAGATAATGGTTGCTGTAGTGGCCCCCACTTATTACACACTCAATGCTTCTGACCTTCTTGGGAGACCCCCCAAAAACCTTCTGATTTGGGGCATCCCTCTACCCTTTAAGGCCCTTTCACATCTAGATCATCCTGTCTAAAATACAATATTATTCACGTCTTTGAGGGAGGCTACACTTCAATGCCAGATTTTATACTTTTTCTTCCTCTACAAACTTCTTGACTCTGCAAAGGGATAAAACAAAATTGCTTCATTTTAAGATGAATTTTAAGAAACACTCAAGATCAAGGCATTCATTTTAGTAAAATAAAATAGAAGAAAATAATCAATGTGATTCAAAGGAAAAAACTCAGTTTGTCCACCTCTGTTTACAATTTGAATGAGACATCCTTGTGACAAATATTTTGTATTTGTTTTGTATTTTGACATCAAAATAGCAAATTTTGTTTTAAAGAAATTAAATATGCATAATTTAGTAGAGCATATTGCTGTCTTATGACTTGGCAATATTAGAAATGATGACTCTTCTTGTGTTTATTCCTTATTTTGATTCTTTTCTTTGTAATAAGATGGATATTTCAGGACACCAAGAGACGGAGACTAAAGCAGAGAGATAACTGTGTCTTTATTTTCTCTCCCAGGCATTCAGATGTTATCTAAGGATAATTCTCCTCTCTACCTTATTTTCCAAAAATTTCTTTTAACAACCAACCAATCAAGCATCCCTCTGATCACTTGTATGAGGATCCAATAGAGAGAGATTTACGTGCAAAGCATGGTATCAAAACTGAATGACTTCCTCAAAGTAGGGAAAGGAGTATTACTTCCTCTGGAACAGAGAAGGTGGCCCAGAGGTAGTTTTCAGTCACAACTTTCTACCTCATGTATCATACATGCACTGGTGATAACAACAAGCAAGAATGATACCTTCGTTAGAGTGACTGTCACAAGAATTTTCCAAACATTCTGTTTTTCCCATCTTTAAGTTATAATGGATTTGTTGGCAAGAAGAACATGCATGCTCCCATCCAACTTTTAAAATCTTGTAGATTAAAATTACATATTTTCTCCAAAATTGGAAACATAATTACATGCTGAAGTTGAAAGACTATCCATGGATTTCCGCTAATTCATATCTTTTGTAGGTTTCTTAATTTAAAATTTTAAATCTGAATCTTGACAATGTACTGGAATCATCTTTCTGCTACATAAGATGACAACAAAAACTAAACAGTCATTATAGTATATGAACTTACATTTTGCAATTAAATTTAAATTTAAATTAATTATAGCTTATAAACTTTATAAAATTAATCTTGGAAGAAGGGATGGGGAGAAATAAAAATCAACCAAGCTTGCAGCACATTCAGCGTTAATCACGAAGTCAGCATACTGTAAACTGCTTCCTAAAAGCTGTTTGTGCCTATTGTCCTGGAATAACACAGACCCTATTACAAGATTATAGTTCCCCTAAACTGCTCTATAGATAATGGCTTGAACATTATGAAACATTAAGTTTTCCCTCTGATATATTCTTTTAGGTCCTGCACAACAGTGAAACTATGTGCATCAGCTGGTCTGAATTACCTCACAAGGAGCTGATTCATCAAAGAATGCAGCTTCCATATCCTGATGATTTCATACCCCTCTCCCCAATCAGTCAACAAACCCAAATTTTCAGTCCCTCATCCTCCAGGATCCCCTTAAAAACCCCAGTCCAGAATTCCTCAGGGAGATGGATTTGAAGGTCTCCTCCCGCCTCTTTCCTTGGCACCTGACAATCATTAAACTCTTTCTCTGATGCAAACCTTGATTTCTCAGTGTAATTGGTCTGTTACTGTGCAGTGGGCACACGAACGCATTGGTCCTATAACTCCATGTTATATTAAGTCATTAGTCAATGTTTTGTGATAATCTTTTTTCACTTTTAATAAATGTTTTATCTAGCTGTGCATAATTTTTATAACACCGTGAAATGATATTTGGAGAATTTTGGAACACTGAGTGATAAAGGTGCTTCAAATATTGACATATTGAATTATATAGTACAAAAAAACCCGTTTGTAAATATTACTACAGATCACATTAGAAAAATCTTTAGGTATTGGGAAAGTGTCAAATTCAACGTGGGGAAACAAATGTTAAATTCTAATTTTGTTTGAAATTTTATCATAGTAGTTGCTTTCCTTGAAGTGACAGGCTCACTTTTTTCACTTTTGAAAAAATATATTCCATATATCCTAGTCTGCATAACCATAGCGTGTCAGTTGTTCTTTCAAGTATAAACAGTGCTCAAAGAAAAAGAAATGTGGCTAATTTACCTTGTGACTCAAGAGGTCACATACATTTTTTTGAGTAATAAACCATCATATTTTAGTATGCAGCAAAATGCTTTCCAAATATTCCTGTTTGTCACAGAATATTAAAATCAGAATATTAAATAGTCTCAAGGATCAGGATCTAATAAAATTGTTAATTTTTACTCCTTTCTCAAGGGCATCCTGAAATAAAACTCTCAGTACAGTTTGGCTTCACTGCATTGATTAATACTATGGTATCATCAGGGTAAATGTTAACACAGCAAAAAAGGCAAAGAAGATCTAGTATTATTAGAAAGACAGTTTGACCTCATGAAGTCAGTGAACAAGTCTCAAGAACTCATAGATAACACTTAGAGAACCTCTAGGTTTTGCAAACATGATTCTACCAGCTAATTCTAAGCAGCTCAGGGAAGTTAACGAACATAGCACTTCAGGGCTTACAAGTAGTAAAGGACTCATACCCATCAAATTCTTCACTTCAACTAGCTACAAAAATGATTTTCCCAAATTGTAAAGGGGAAGAATAGCCCAGTGATAACAGACCACGCTACCTAGCACTACCCTAGAGGATCTGTACACATCACACACAAAAGTGTTTTTGTAGAACCCAAGATGTCTTTTATGTCATTGTGTAACATTTTCTCAATGTGTAAGGAACTAAAACAATGTTTACACCCATGATATTAACAAAATCTGTAAATTATCTCTATAGACACACAGTGGTAGACAGATTAGATATATCTAATTAGAAATATATTTGAATAGCTCAAAAATGTATATACACTTCAGTGTGTATTTTTTAATATTAAAATAATCTACTATCCGGGCGGATCACGAGGTCAGAAGATCAAGACCATCCTGGCTAACGCGGTGAAACCCCATCTCTACTAAAAAATACAAAAAACTAGCCGGGCGAGGTGGCGGGCGCTTGTAGTCCCAGCTACTCAGGAGGCTGAGGCAGGAGAATGGTGTAAACCCAGGAGTCGGAACTTTCAGTGAGCTGAGATCCGGCCACTGCACTCCAGCCTGGGCGACAGAGCCAGACTCCGTCTCAAAAAAAAAAAAAGATCTACTATCAATTGTTTGGGAATATCAATAGCAACTAACATTAATTGAAATAGATACTCTTCTTAGTGTTTAACAGAAATTATTTCATTGTATTTCACAACAACCCAAATAAGTAGGCACTTTCATTATCCTCACATTAAACATAAGATCACATAAGTAAATTCCCCAAGGTTAGATAGTTAGTAACTGGTAAAACCAGAACTTGAACCTGAAGTTAAATTCTATAGCCTATGTATTCAGTTACCAAAGTACACTACCAGTAAAGGGATAAATGTGTTTTGAAATTTCAATGTTTGAAATATTTTAAATATATTCTAAATAGTAAGACACCACAGAATTACTAAATTTTTGCAATCAATTAAATGCATTTTTAATAAAATAAAATGGTCTTGGCATTCCAATTTTAGAGTGCTTACAAGTAGAAGTCTTAGATTTAAGGTTAGAAAAGTCATAATGCTATTTCATACATATTTCTTATTCTAACCACCATCCAGTTTTTCTTGCAAGTTTGAAATGGAGTTTGATTGTTGCTGTTAACACCTGCTTCAAATTTATCTTCTTATATCTCATTAGTGGATGTTTGAAGTTGCTTTTAAATCTCAGGAACTATTTCAAATTATTTCCATTATTATACAGTAATAGTACTATATGAAAAATCTCCACCAACATAAATTTCTATATAAACACAGCATATGTGCATGTCATATCATAATTAGCATTCTTTAGTTCTTTTAGCAAATATTTTGGGGGCATACAATTCTATGGACTGAATTGTGGCCCCCAAAAATCCAGTAGTTGAAGCCCTAATCTCTAGTGTGACTATATTTGGAGACAGATCTCTTAAGGAGATAATTAGGTAAAAAAGGTCATAAGGGCGGGGACCTAATTCAAGAGAATTGGTATCCTTATAAAGAAAAGAGAGATAACTAGAGCTTTCTCCTCGCCCACACTGAGAAAAGGCCATGTGAGAACCAAGCGAGAAGGCAGGCTTCACCAAGCCGGGAAGATCACCTTCACTGAAAGCAGCCCTCACAACATCTTGATCTAGGACTTTTTAGCTTCCAGAACTGTGAGAAAATAAATTTCTGTTGTTTTAGCTAAACAGTCTGTGGAATTTTGTTAAAGAAGCCTAAGCTAATAGAACACATGACAGACATTTTTAATCACATGACATATTAATCTCCAGATAAAATCAGTGTTGATATCATTTCAATACACAATGGAAGAGATAAAACAAAAGCTAATTCACACACACACACACACACACACACACACACAGAAAGAGAGAGAGGGAGAGTGTCCATGTTTTCTCACATAAAAATAACCCTTTGGTTAACACTGTTTTTTCATCCGGTCGAGACTTGAAGTTAAGCATAATATTTTAAAAAACAAAAGGCCTAGCCAGAGTCAAATTTTCAGATCTATAAAAGAGCTCAATTCAAGCACTAATGAAGTTAAATAAAGAGAGGACTTTGAATTGGATTGGATTTGGATTTTTGGATTCAAATCTCAGATCCTGAGCAAATCATGGAACTTTTTACACTGCGCGATTATTGTATATTAAAAGTTAATAATAATACTTTTCTCACTGTGCTATTGTGATAATCAAATAGGAGATCTAAAAGCATACCTAGCTTTTCTGGCGACCTGTCAAAGCTCAGCCCTAGGAAACCTTAGCAAGTTACCGTGGTTGTCACTGTTCCATTTCACACATTCCTGTCCTCCAAGAGACTACTGGCCAAGAGTAGCCTTTGCCTCTGTGCTACTGAGTTGAGTTGCTCTGAGTTGTTGCTCTAAATTCTTCAGTCTAGCCTCACTAAAGCCCCTAGCATTTTATTTTCAGTTAATAGATAACTGTCTAGTTGCCTAATTATTTGTCTCCTCAAGATGAGGTATGAGTTGTAAACCAACTAACTCATAGACTAATTCTTACAAATATCAGAAGATGGGACATTTTCACATTAAATCCTTAACAGTGTGAATCAAGCCACACCCAAGTGCACACACATGCACACATAACACACACTTGGGCACATATAATCAACAAGTCCTTATACTTTTTTAATTTTAAAGGACATATATTTCAATGAAAACTTTTTTGATTTCATCTTCATTTGGAATTTAAATCCAGCAATTAATCTCAATTCATTTTTGTTTTAATTTTCAGTACTGCAGTTTTAATTTTAACTGTTAAATATCTGTGTCTCATGTACTGTAGGTAAACCAAAATAATTAATAATATTAAAGACTGAGGAAAAGCAGAACTATCCGTGTCTATTTCCACAGCATTTCTTGGATGATAAGACTGAGTAAAAAACATAGCACCACTTCAAAAACCTCCCGGAAAGCTCCTGTAATCAGTTCAAAGTCCCTAAACCTTTATGTTGAAACTGCAGGATGGCTGCTCTAACAACCTCTTTCCTAGTCTCCTACTTCAAGTTTAAATAGAAATCCTGGTGAGTTCTTCTGTACTTTCCATCATTAGATCTTTTGGGCATAAAGAATGACTTCCTCAGTAGGTTTTCTATTAGGGAAGGAGATTATCTCCTTGAGCCTCTTCAAGTAAAGTGTCCATGAATTCAACCAAGTTTTCAACACACTGTTATATAAATGTATTTCAGTCCCTGACTACAGGAACATTCTCTTTGTTCCTGTGCATAATTTAGCTTCTGCTTCCATTCTGCTTTTGAGAAAAAGTGACTGCAAAGTAGTAGAAAGAGAACCGGACTAGAAATAAGCAGACTTGGGATCTAGGTCTCTAATGAATCATGGGTAGGTGCACCACTTAATACTCTGCTTCCTTCCCCAAGTCTCAAGTCCACCTCAGAATGCCTGCTCTGCCTATATCTCAAGTCCACCTCAGAATGCCTGCTCTGCCTATATCTCAAGCCCTTGGGATGTTCTCAATATTGTGAACAATTAAATAAATTCTGTGTAAAGAATCATGAAGAAATTATTGCTTTTCATTATATAAAATTCTGACCTATATACATTTCTGAATCAAGAACAATATGAAACTCCAATTTTAAAAGATTAAAGTGCAACCTGGTAATAGCTTAAACCCCATGACACTTGAAAAATCAGTAAAGCTACATATCTCTCATAAAGTTTTTTCTTGTGATGGAGTTAAAAATCAGTGAGAAAAAATAGTTGATTTTTTTAATGGTATATGAACTCCTCTCAAGATTAAGTTGATCAAATTTAACCACAGAATAATAGATTTCCTTATAACATCATTTTCTAAAACCTACAGTGACTAGGAAGAAAATCTTAGAATTAATTGAGCAAAAACTACTATGAATTTATTTCTTATGATTTAAAGTTTTCTGTCCATTCTTTCATATGAGTTTGTACATTTCTGAGGATTATATTGATTTTTTCAAAAATGATAGTCTTATAACTGTTGGGAGACAAATATATGTAGGTTTCTCCTGGTACTGTATGTTTTGTAAACAGAGACATAAATTACCTTTTTTGGCAGGGTGTGGTGGTTCACGCCTGTAATCTCAGCACTTTGGGAGGCCAAGGCAGATGAATCACAAGGTCAGGAGTCTGAGACCAGCCTAGCCAACATGGTGAAACCCAGTCTCTACTAAAAATACAAATAATTAGATGGATGTGGTGGCAGGAACTTTTAATCCCAGCTATTCGGGAGGCTGATGCAGGAGAATTGCTTGAATCTGGAAGGTGGAGTTTGCAGTGAGCTGAGATCGTGCTACTGCACTCTAGCACGGGTGACAGTGCGAGAATCTGTCTCAAAAGTAAATAAATAAATAAATACTACCTTTTTTTCCCCTAAACAATCCTCTAAAAATGTTTGCAAAGGGAATAGCCTTGGAAGATAAAAATAATACTTCTCTCTGAGGAAAGGGCAAGTTTGTTTCTGCCAAGTACAATGAAGATAATATCTTTCTCTAGGGCTTACTGTCAGGTAAGCTTACTGCCCATTATAAAAGAGTTGGGTTCTTTTATAATGTTTTTATATAGCACTGCCCATTGCATGAACAGGTGTCAAATATCCCGCTTGCATTGCCCTTTGGGATTGAGTCTCAGAAAACCTTCACAAGTGCTGATACTCTGGTTACCACTACTATTACTCTAAGAAGTAAAGTTCTTTGTTTCTGGCCCAGGAATTTCATGCTTTCTGTCACCATCCATAAAATTATGGCAGGCTAATTAGATGATTTCAAGTGGCATAGGATTTTAGATTCTTCACTATCTTGACAATAACACCACCTGAAAAACAATATAAACTATATTTCTCAACATTTTGTATCATTGAATTCCATTGATATGTTATTGAAAACACTTAATTAAATTTAAGACATTCTCATATTTAGTGATCAAGAAGGTACTGTCATAATAAACTTTTACTAGAATCCAGCTATTAAAGCCTCATGTACTTAGCCAGGCAACTAAAATTGCCCAAATTGAAATTAGTTGTTCGCTTAAACCATAGGACACCTGGCTCCTTATAAATATCTTTCTTCTTTCCTTCACTATTGTGTAAGACTTCTCATTTTATTTCTGTCCATACTTTTTTAAAGTAAAACTTGCTTACTCTTAGCTCAGAGGAACATCTCTATCTAGCATAGAAGACTCACAATAGAAAGTTAGACAGACTTGAATTTGTAAAATATTGTGTTTGCATAGATTAATAATGTTAATTTTCTACACCACAGTTTCTTCATCTGTAAAAACAGAATATTAATACCTACCCTACTGGCTTAACAATTTTTGTGACAATAGAAGGACTAAGCATTATTAACATGGTATTGACATGGATGTCACACCTCTCCATCTCCTTTTCTTCCCATTTCTCCCCATCCTAAAATCCTCTGCTCCTCATTCTTTCCTAGGCTAGGCTAATTAATACTGAGGATAATAGCCTGGTCATGTCTACTTGCACGTACCCTGCCCTGTGACTTCAGTGAGATTTTGTCATTTTTAGAGCAGATACTAGACTTTGAGGTTGAAGAGCGAAGAATGGACAGAGATGGGCAAACGCCGGTAGCAGAAGATGAGAGAAATAATTAAGCAAAAGTGAGTTATGTAGGTAAAGAAGAAAGAGAGATAAAACAAGAGGCAGGAAAGAGTGAAAGCAAGACATTCCTGGGGAGCTCTAGGAAACTGAGCTCTGGAGAGTCTGGAAAAGGTGCAAAAAAAAAAAAAAAAAAAAATGGCGGAGGAGAGAACAGAAAGTAGGAAAGTATTGTTAAGGGTTACCACTGGGATTCCCAAGATATGTAATTAAGAAATAAAATTGCTTTTGTAATTTGGAGATAATGGCAGAAGAAAGTGGCTGTTAAAATGTGGTTCTTTGAATGCAATATTGTTCTAAGTTTAAATCACATAGATCCATAGTATCAGTACTTACATTTAAGTTACACACAAACTGTTACATCATGTTCCCAACAAATAATGTAATCTTTATTTTTCCTGGTATTCCAGAATTAATATGAAAAAAGGAATGTAAAATAAAAGAGACCTAGATTCCACTGTCAAAGGCAATTAAGATATTGATTTGTGTTTGCATCACACCCTGTAAGAATGATAGTACAAAAGCTGTGAAAGCTCTCACTGTCAATCTGAAATGACTCTACTCTCTTTGAATAATGCACACCTCCCAGTTATCCAATAGCTCCTTCCTTTGAGTGCTGTGATGAGGCTAGGTTAGGCCTTCAGTGGCAGTCACATTAATCAGGTCATTACAGATACAGAATCATTGTCATTAGGTATTAACTAAATACTACATGGCAACCACTACATTATGCACATCACATGTTTTATTACATTTATTTCTCACAACACATGAGGTGAGAAGTATTATTACCATGATCACCTCCATTTTACAATAGAGTGGGAAGCAGGCTGAAGAAGTTCTGAACTCCCTCTGTCTCAATAGGTCTGATGAATCCAGATGCCTACTCACCCGTATAAATGGAAATCCCAAACTTTGTTTAGGGTGACTGATTTTAGCTCTAGAATGGGGCAGGAATGAGTCTGAAATTTGGCATTCTTAAAGAGTATAGCAGCTTGTCAAATACTGTGTGTGTTGGATGGGCACTAGAATCTTTATTTCTCCTGTCTTTTTAAGATGTTTTATATCAGTTTATATCTTGTGATTAAACATTTTAAATACATATAGTCTTGTAAGTCTGGTTCTTAATAATGCTTGTTCATCTTCTAAGCATTTTTGACTATCGTAAACTTTATTCTTGTAATGAAATAGCCAAGACTGCGTACAGTATTTCAATGTGGTTTTGTATTTTGTATCTTTCTGTTATAGATAAACTTTCATGCCTGGCAGCAATGTTAATATCTCACAGACAGGCATTAAACATAGGGGAGATGGTGAGCCATTACTTAGATTAAATTCCATAGGCTTTTTCCCTCCATTATAAATCTAAGTCATCTGACCTTAACAGCGGATGCATCCTATTTCAAGAGGTACAGGATTTGGTGAATTTACCAGCCCTACATGATATGCATAGACTCTATTTTATGACCTCCTTATACATAGAAAAGCCTGACTACAAATATCTTGATATGGCCAAAGATAGAAGAAAGCTCTCATCAAGCAGAAAGAAAAGTTTGCTTGTATAAATTAAGCAGCCCTTGAATAAACAAGCAGTAATTGCTATAGTAACTTTGCAAATCACAGAAACAATAGGACTACATTTTTTAATATTTGAGAATGTCAGTTCATTGCTTCCTGTTTACTTGCAATTATTTGAAAATAACCTGGATAAGTTTATAATCAAGGTATTTCCTCTTGGCTCCCTGGTATACATCAGACTGCCTGAGGAGAGGATTGACATCCTAAGGTGTCCAAAGCATAATCAGTCTTAAGAGCTGCTAATGTTAAAATCCTGACTAATGTTAATCAAAAATTAAAAAAAAAAAAAAACTTAGCTTGTTAAACACACACATACACAGACAGATACACACACACACACACACATACACACACTAAGATCACATTAGTTTTTAAAACACATCTAGTAAATTATATTGCCTAATTTTACAACTATTTGGTCCATATCCACTTTTCATACTATAATTATGTGTATGTCCATGTTTTTGTGTGTGTGCTTCTTACAACTAGTAGTGAATATAAGCTGTTTAAAATTTGATAAATAATGTCCAGTCTTTGGCTAATAGTGTACGCAGTCACTAACGATGAGGATGCATTTTGAGAAACGCATTGTTAGGTGATTTTGCTGTTCTTGTACAAACATCGTAGCGTGTACTTACACAAACCTACATGGTTTAGCTTACTACGTTTATGTAGGTATAACCTATTGCTGTATGGTAGAACCTATTGCTCCTAGGCTACAAACCTGTACAGCATGTCACTGTGCTGAATACTGTAGGAAGTTGTAACACAATGGTATTTGTGTATCAAAGCATATCCAAACATAGAAAAGATATAGTAAAAATATGGTATTATAATCTTATGGGAGCATCACCATATATGTGGTCCATCATTGACCAAAATATTATAACGCAGTATATCACTATTGTTAGCAAAAGTAAAAACATGAGAAGAACACATGTACCCTTCAGATAAGAACAATTTAAACAAACAAAACAACTTTATAAGCTTTTGTTATGGGCCAGGATTGGATTGATTTGTTTATGACTGTGATCTTAGAAAATGTATACAACTTTGCTGTATACTACATTAATGATAATATATATTTTATATATCTAGATATCTCTGTTCAAATACATATTCAGATATTAGAAATATATTCAATTAGGTGAAAATAGGCCTAAATTACCAATAACTAAATTATAGCAGGAAATTGCTTGAACCTGTATCCCAATAGCATAACCTTTCTGTCTGCTGTGTGCACTTTCCCCTTCTGCAGTGGTCCAGCGGCATTCACTCTAAGCAATCCTCTACCATCGCTCTGCTCTGCTGGTTTTACTTGCCTTACTTGCCTCTGTTGCCTCTAGGATATAAACTGCAGCAGGGCAGGGACAATATTTTATGTATATTCATACCTCTATTACCTTTCATTTTGTTCAATACATAGTGTGATAGATAAGTTTTAGCTGAATTAACAAGAGTGATGTTAAAAAATGTTAATGCGGCCGGGCGCGGTGGCTCAAGCCTGTAATCCCAGCACTTTGGGAGTCCGAGACGGGCGGATCACGAGGTCAGGAGATCGAGATCATCCTGGCTAACACGGTGAAACCCCGTCTCTACTAAAAAATACAAAAAACTAGCCGGGCGAGGTGGCGGGCGCCTGTAGTCCCAGCTACTCGGGAGGCTGAGGCAGGAGAATGGCGTAAACCCGGGAGGCGGAGCTTGCAGTGAGCTGAGATCCGGCCACTGGACTCCAGCCCGGGCGACAGAGCGAGACTCCGTCTCAAACAAACAAAAAAAAAAATGTTAATGCATTTTCCTTTCTTACTTTTCCAGATACTGTACACACCAACTCCTTCCTGGAGTCTACTTTAAGCAGCCATTTGCCAAGATAGAGATTTGGCCAGGTTACAGAAGATACTGGGGACAGAGCTGAGAAAATATTCAAGGGACTGTCACTTGAAAAGGAGATTAGCCAGCACAATTATAACTTTGTAATCTAGATTATTGTTTTGACATAGGCATTTTGATTCTGTTCCCTCCTCCTGCATCATATCAATAACCAGGCTCTGATGGTCAAGTTCTAGAGCCTACCATTAAAGCTTAGGATAATCAGGAAAAAGGAGTTTATCAGGTAAGTTGAGAAATAAAGAAAAATAAAAGCGCCCTAGGTTGGGTGGAGAATCCTTACCAAGTACTATGGTCTAAATGTTTGTGTCCTCCTCAAAATTTGCATGTTAAAACTTAATTCCTAATGTGATGGCATTAGGAAGTGTACCCTTTGGGGGATGGAGCCTTCATGAATGGGTTAGTGCCTTCATAAGGGGCTGAAGAGACCAGAGTTCTTCCCTTCCATCATGTGAGGAAACAGCAAGAAGTTACCTCTGTGAGGAAAACAGCCCTCACCAGACACCAGATCTACCAGTGCCTTCATCTTGGACTTCCCAGCTTCAAGAACCAGCAGAAATAAATTCCCAATTATAAGCCACCCAGTTTATGGCATTTTGTTATAGAAGCCTAAATGGTCTACAACACCAAAGGAAATTGTATGAAAAAGACGTGAAGAAATAATTCTGACTGAGAAGAGAAGACACATTGTGTAAGTTGAACTAAATACAGAAGGAAAGGGTCTCCTGAGCTGCTAACTGCTTTGAGGTTTGAGGAGGTGTCCAGCCTCCAGTAACCCTGCTTCAATTAGAGCCGCTGTTGATGACTGATGTGAGACCTCAGTTCTTGTATTCTTAGATTAGAAGAATTTAAACAAGAGACACATAGCAAAGGAGATGTAGCATAGAGTAATCTATTGCAAAAGGAAAATGATATTTTTTAAATTAGGTGCAAAATAGTGTACCCTGAGAGAAAGAATTCAAGGGACGCCTCTTGTAAGGATAAGACAGCAAAGACTGGCACTAACGAGACTCCTTTATGGAACTCTTGAATGATTATTCATAAGAAGGTGAAACGAGGTGTTGCTAGCAAGCATATTCTGGGTGGTCTTCTGGGTGCACATGTGCAGTAGCTATACATGTTTGTTCATATGTCACATGCCTCATTACCATCTTAACTGCCCACCCAGGGGTGTGTTTTTTACTATTACAATGAGCAAAGAATCAGTTTGAAGACAGATAAAATCAAAGTGCACATGTTCTCTACAGGGGAAATTTCCCTCTGAAGACAGCTTTGCTTGAATGAGTTCAATTACAACGCAAATGCTGAAGCTTATTGTGTTGATTGTATGGTCACCACAGTTACTGCATCCTGAGGACAAGGTCTTTCTTGACTGCCTATCCTGCCTCACCATTGCTGCATGGAGGTAGAGATACAGCACTGTCAGGTAGAGGGAGGCCCTGTTCTGAAATATTTCACCATCTGTTAGTTCTTATTGAACAAGAACACTGAGTTGAGAGACTGGCTGATAGGTCCACCACAGAGGAACAAGTTGACACCTGGGAAAAGGCTGTGGGTAGCTCACTAGTCCAGGCCCCTGGATGGAGGATGTGGCAGATGTTTAGAGAGTGACAAATAGGGGAGAACAAGTTAGCCAAGAGTGATGCCCATTGCAGAGTGGGGGCATTGCCAAAAGAATAGACACTCAATTACATGAGCTTCAGTTTTCATTATTAGAAGCACTAGGATGCTTTCTAGGAAGTATGCTTGTATGATGCAGGCTACTATTTTTTATTATTCTTCTTCCCATATTAGAGATGAGGAAACTGAGATTAAGTAATTTTTCCAGTTCAGTAGGCTAGTAAGTGGCAAAGCTGACAGTGAAACTGAGGCAGTCTGGCTTGCAGATTTGTTTCCTTTTAAATTAGTGTCTCACATGGGACAATTTAGAATCTCAACTGAAAATTCAGGACTACAAGCAATCCTATAACACTCTTGAGTAAAAATTCCTACTCTCTGAGATAAATCCCATTTTTCTCAAAGATTTCCTATCTCTACTGAATTATCTACTACTGTCCCTTTACTGAGCTGAGTCCTTTGTCATGTCAGCATTCTCTTGATCTCTATCTTAAAAACACACACACGCAAACAAAACTAGACAAAACAAAAACCTGTCTTGATTCCTACTTCCTCTCCACCCAATATTTAAATTATCTGTTTTCATCTATAGTAAAACTTCTCAAATGAGTTGTACACTGTTATGGAGTAAATGTTAGCACCCCTTCCCCCTCCAGCCTCAACTCCCACCCTTGGTCACTGCCAAACTCATATGTTGAAGTACTAACTCACTATGTTTTAGTATTTAGAGACAGGTCCTTTGGAAGGTAATTAGGGTTAGATGAGATCATGAAGGTAATTAGGGTTAGATTAATTAGAGTTTGGGCCTTCCTGATGGTATTAGAGGCCCTGTACAATGAGGATCTCTTTCTTTTTCTCTCTCCATGTACGTGTACCCAGGAAAGGCCATATAAGGATACAAAGCGGAGGCAGTTGTATACGAACTACGAAGAGAGCCTTCACCAAAAAATGAATTGGATGGCATTTTGATCTTGCATTTCACATCCTCCAAAACTTAAGAAATCCATTTCTATTGTTTCAGTCCATCAGTTTATGGTATTTTATTAGGGCAGGCAGAGCAGACTAAGATATCATACTTACTCACTTCTAGTGGCTATTTTTGTCAGTAAACTAGAACAGCCCTTTCCAAGATTATCACTAACATTGATGTTGACAAATTTAGGTGCCCTTCTCTGTCTACATCTTACTGAACTCCTGCTGCGTTTAACATATTTCCTCACACTCTGCCTTTTTTGACCTTCATGACAACACTCTTTTGATATCTGAGACAATATGTTTTCCTGATTTTCTTTTTACACACTCAATAAATTTATCTTTACCTTCCTTTAAAGTCTTCCTTGTATCCCAATATTCGAAATAGAGCTCTAATTTTTTCATAGATATTAGGGGGCTTCTGTTGGCACGAGCCAGAATTTTTATGCATCATTTTCCCTCTGGGGATAAATGTCTACTATTAACTTGGCTTTACCCCTATGCTGGTCGCAACACTGTGTCCTTTCACTGCCTTCATGCCTATAGATGGATCATTCTTAATTCTAGGACTACCTTCCAGCAAATAGAGGGTTAATCATGGGAAAAAAAATGTTAGGAAGATCTCGTCAGGTAAGGGAATTTTAAGATTCTACTATTTTGATTTTTTATTTTGTTATCCCTAATTTTCTGACCCTATTCTTGGCTTGAAAACCAAGAAAAAATGAATATACTATAGTGAATATGGACTGAGACAAAATTAGGTTCAAATTCCAATTTTGTCATTTATAATCTGTATATCAATAGAAAAGTGATTTAACATACCCGAGCATCATTTTACTCATTTCTTAAATTGAGATGATTATAACACCACCACAAAGTTGTTGAATAATTAAACCAGATAAAATATGACAGGTCTTTGCATGTAGTGGCCTCTTTCTCTCTCTCTGAATAATCTGAGGAATTACTTTTTGGATATACAATTTGGAATGTTCTTTAGTGCATCAACTTAGTAATGTAACTATTACATAGTTTCTCACTTTCATGAAGATTTGAAGGTGTACCAATTGACTGTGCCTTCTCCGGACAGAGGAACATTCTAATGTACTACAGCTGGATGGAAGAAAAAAAAAAACACTTTGGATTTTTCTCTAATGAACTACATTAAACTGTGAGGTAACACAAATCAAACCATTTTCTCTATTTGGTAAGGTAACTAACCAAAATATTTCTTGAAATTTTAAATTATTTTAAACCAAAACAACTGAAAAGCAAACAAAAATTGTAACTGGCTACTGTTCAGTTTTATTCTTGGTGTCATTTTTGTCTTACCAAGTCACTTAGTACATAAGGGTGTAGCTGAGTTGAAGGAGACTGAAACAGGAGGTGTGTTCAGGTCCTGAAACGCTTCAATGTGGGCTTTAGTATCAAGGTTTAAAACATACTGGCTCTGCAGCATAATGCTTTAGGGGCCCCAGGAGAAAAAATGTGTTATAGATCTTAATTATTTTATAACTTGCACCATATTTTCTGACCTACAAGTAGCTATTTCTTTTTAAGATAACCTTTTCTGCTTGCCTAACTCTCTTTTCCAGGGTCCAATGTACCCAAGACCTATTTCCAGTACAAAGACTCTAATTCTAATTCCAAATATCCTGATTTCCAACATGATCCAGTGCCTAGTGAGAACTTACTATTTGTGCTAATTATTAAAGTTAAGTATCATAACAAAGGGGAGAAATAATCCTCCATAGCTTTCATTTATTCTTATACTTCCTGAGTGACAAAGAGAAGTTAGTGTAATGCAACTAGAGCAATTAGGGATGAGGATTCCCTGTTTAGTTCCTCTTGCCACTGTACAAAGATGCTAATGTTTAGTATTTCAGAAACACATTCTCTGTGCTGCACCCTGCCCCTTATTCTTCTTGAAATTTTCTACCGCTCCATTCTGGAGTGGTAATTTAAGCCCACTACATTCGACTCCAGTTTCTCTTTTCAAGAGAAATTGTTTTGGCTCTAGATTTTTGTCCATCCATTTCAAATGTTCAGGGTTTTCCCAAAAGACATTGGTGCTGCAAGATTCCTTTGTTGTTCTTTTTTTCACTTTTTTCTTTTTTGGTCTCTGCAATACTTAGTGTCATTCTTTCAGCATTAATGCTGGGACAGCTCTTCATACGACACCTGCTGAATTCTTCACCTGTGTGCCATAATGCTTCCCAGAAATCTCAGAATAAGTCTCGTGGCACAACTTATTTCAAAATTATACCAAAACATGTCCTCGTTGAGGCACCTTCTTCTGAGAAGTGGACCTGTGGGTTCAGGTGTTCACTTACGTATTCATAGTAATTCATTCAATAAACATTTACTCTGGTCCTACTACTGTGAAAATCACATTGTGCTGAGTTCAAGAGTAAAACGGAGTGCAAGCATGCTTCTTTTCCATGGAGTTTATGTTCCAGCATTTCAGTTGGGTAGATAGACGTGAATCAAATAGTTACAGGATTGAATGAATAAGGACATACTTTTGAAGAAAGACAATTTTAGTGAGAGAACCTGGCTTCAACTTGGAATTAGGGAACATTTGACAGAAGAAGAAGAGATACTTAAACGAAGGGATGAATGATTAGCAGGAGTTAACTTTACAAAGAGTAGGAGGAAAAGCGTTTTAGACAGAGAGAATGGGATATGCAAATTCCACTAGGGAAAACTACAAGAAGCCCAGTGTGGCTGGAGTGCAAATGTAAACAGAGGGAGTGTGTGTGATACATACAGCTGAAGACCAGGGTCAGACTAGGCAACGGGCAGGCAGGACTTGTGGGGTTTTGGCCTTTGTCCCAAGCACAATAAAAAGTAGTTGAAGTTTTAAAGGGGTGGAGGATGGGGAAATGGAGGGTAGTATGGTCAGATTTGCATTCTATAAGCCCATTCTGGCTAATGTACTAGAGAATAAATTGGCAATGAGAGTGAATGTGTGAGGACTAGTTAAGTAAAACATTGGTAAATTGAACTAAAGTAGTAGCAGTGGAAACAAACATGCCAAGGAACTGAGAGGCAAAATTAAAATTTAGTGTAACTTCCTGAGCTCATATGTGTTCTCATATGTTTTATGGGTTTCCTTGTATTTCAAAATCAGACAGCCAGGAAACTTGAAAAATGTTCTATTGCCACATAGCTCAACAATCATACTATACAAAGTAATCGCAGTCCTCAAGAATACACAATTATTCCCTAGAGAGAGAGGGAAAGTAATCTCTAACAGTGTCTCTAGGTTAGACTTATAATTTTCACTACAGAAAAGAACAGTTTCTTCCTCATTATTAACTCAGTCACAGTTTCATCATCTAACACTGAACCAAAAACATCATTGATTTTTTCTAGTACAAATATATACCTGAATATACTACTACAATGATAAAGATGTAAGTTAAAGCACTTGTAAACCACAAAACTCATTAAATGTTAGTTACTTCAGCTCTTCTGAAAGCATTAAATTTTGTGAAAAACACTCAGGAATTGTTTGTTAGAAACTAGAGAACTGTGTTTTATTACATGACCCAGGAATGACAGTTTTCATTCCTCTTTGCAATGGAACAGCCCATTCATTCAAAGGGAATGTGAAAAAGGGCAAAATGCCCCTTGCAACATGGGAGTGACTAATATTTTCTCCTCATTCTTTTGTCACAGCAAGAAAACAAGAACAGCTTCCTTATACCATTCTCAAGTGATTTTAAAAGCTCTTTAAAGTACTCAACATATTAATGATTTGCTATTTATAAATTACACCCATTGAAAAGCAAAATAACAAATAAATAGAATATTGAAACTTCTCTCTGTCAGAAACTTCCCTCTTCTACATCCAAAAACAACAAAGGCAAGACACTTTCCTGTTGACATAAGGGTCATCAGAAACTGAGCTATGACACCTCTATGATCCTGAGGGGTGAGCTGGTTTTTTTTGGGGGGGGAGGGGTAGAAAATCCTCTCTGAGTTCATAAGCCAAGAAATAACTTAATTAAAGTATAACTCTTCTAACAGAGAATAAAACACAGGGGTCTGTTATCTAGCTTCTTTCATGTCCTCTTATTTTGCTTATTTTAAATACTGGACATTTTAATTTACTGTGACTCAATCTACCTATCAATCATCCACCTTAAAATCATCCACCAAAAATCACATCATCCACCTTAAAAAAATTCATGAAAGTTTAAGTCTGTTTTGCAGAAGCTTAGGGAAGCTAAGGAAATAAAACACATATTTATAACATAAGACTCACCCATATTTACAGATCTTCACATTAGATGTTAATTTGTATTTCTAAACAGCTTCAGAAAGGATATGAAATAGCTGACAGTTTTTGTTTGGCTGTTTTCCCATCAGAAAATAATCACTTAAAGAACAGTCCTGCACGCTACTGTCACAGAAATGGCAGCAGAGGGGAACAACTGGTATTTGCACAAATGAGTACATACACATCTATTTATTTTAGAAGGCAGAATAAAAGCTCATACTCTAAAGAACTCATTGTTAACTGTTGTATAAATAATCTGTAAATACAGATTATGACAAACAAGATAAATTATAAAACTTATTAGACTTGAAAAGGTATCATTTACTACTTAAATAATAAGTACTTAAATAATAAGTACCATGGTTGACTGAAAACACTTCTTTTGATAGTTGGAAAACACCATTGGTATGCTAAAGAACAGGGGTATCTACCCAGCAATTCTCAGAGTTGGCTGGGATTTATCATGCTGAGGCGTGTATTGGGAAAGAAGATTGTAGATACAAGGCTTACCTTCCCCAATTATTCTAGCCTCAATGTAATCTTTCACCTCTGGCATTCTCTCTACAGAAATTATAAACTGTATATTTTCCAAAAGCTAATGAGATTACATATTACTCTACCACCATTCTTCACTCACATTCATAATAACAAATCATAGGAATTTGTTAATATCTAAGCATCTATGGCTCTTATGTGTTAGGTGATGAACAGTGTTGCATGTGACTGGGAGAGAGGATCTCTTAGGACATTAGAAATGTGAGACAGCACTAAAGAAGTAGTGCTGTCTGACAGCACTAATTCAGACTAGACTGACAGACTCCAACTATCCCATACACCACTCCCTTGGTGAGTAGGAAGCTATTTGGATTGAAAACGGAAATGGAGATCAGGTTACATATTGTCCCATAACATAGGCAGGAAATCATAAAATGGGACATATTAATTCCTGGAATGCCAGCTTCCAGTCTTATGCTCCAGATGGATGAAGGACCTCTTGGTGACAGAAAGTCCTTTGTATTCCAGTGAGATAAGGGGAATTTGAGAAAGAACTTACATGCTTCAGGTTGTACCAGGCATACTTAAGGACAAGCCTGTTGATGTCATTTCCTCCTTCTGTTAAATGCGGAGAAAAAAAACTCAGAAACCTTAAAAGGTTTTGACCTTTTCCTCACTTCCTAAGAGAAAAGCAGTCCAACTCTATGACACTGATGAGAAAGAATTCTCCAATGATCACGGAAGTAATACAACCACAGGAGAAGGAAGAGGTCCACTGAAGGCCTGCAGTGTGAGTCCAGACAGTGGACGTGCCTCAGAGACTTTTCAGACTCCAGCTGCTGGCCAAGAGGTAAACACGGAAAGTTCTGGGAAAATTCTTCTTTATCCTGCTGGTATTTCTGGGACTTTAGGAAAATCTGCAAGAAACTAGATGGGATGAGACCATCAAAGTTCTGACCATCAGCAAGTGCCATATAGCAAGACAATGTCTTCTACAAAAAAAATTAAAAATTAGCCAGGCATCGTGGTGCATGACTGTAAGTTCCAGCCACTTGGGAAGCTGAAGCAGGAGGATCACTTGAGCCGAGGAGTTTGAGGTAATAGTGAGTTATGATCATGTCACTTCAGTCAAGCCTGGGTGACAGCGCCTGACCCTGCCTCTTAAAAATAAAACAAAACAAAAAAAACCTGACCTTAGTTACTGGGAAAAGATATTGAAGCCTTGCCTGAGATCAGACACTCTAGTTTAATTTCTCTGATGCATATCCATGAAAATGACTTTTTGGAAAACACAGACAATGATGGACAGTAAGAATGATTCATGTAGGTAAACCTTATTCTACTTTACCCCATCTTCCCCCTAAAATACACCACACACACATGCATACATACATACCAC
Source organism: Rhinopithecus bieti (assembly GCF_001698545.2). Taxonomy (NCBI): domain Eukaryota; kingdom Metazoa; phylum Chordata; class Mammalia; order Primates; family Cercopithecidae; genus Rhinopithecus; species Rhinopithecus bieti. The sequence continues at coordinate 207,861 of NW_016826229.1, forward strand.
TCACGCATACACACACAAGCACACACATACACACACACGCAAATGCTATATCAAGAATTAACACAGGCAGCTACTTTATGTCTATCCTTTTCTCTCTGCAGCCACATAACCCCTAGGTCTTAGTTCTTTCTGTATGTCTGTTCCATAATTCTCACAGGAGTCTGCTTTTCCCTGATGCCCCCCTATGTCTTCAACTGGATTACCCTTTGATTTCTGTGGTGACAGCTCCCGGTCAAAGTCTTCACAGCCTGATAAGTTCAGCATTGTTGACCAAGAAAGCAATTAAACAAAGAGAACATACTAATTAGGATATTTTGGCTGATAAAGAGAGAGAAGCCTCCACTGAAGTGAACGGAAAAATAATCAGGATCCCCAGTTCAATTAGGAAGAAATGTCCTGTTGCCAATTGTTACATCCAATTTGCTTTCTTCATTGCAAGGCAAAGTTACAAATATCAAGAGTGATTTTTTTCAGCTTTATTGAGGTATCATTGACTAATAAAAATTATATATTCAAAACAGATAATGTGATGTTTTAATAAATGTATATATGTAAAATGACTATCACAATCAAGCTAATTAACATATCCATCACCTCACATAGTTGTTTTTTTTTCTTGGTGGTTGAGCACACTTAAGTTCTACCCTCTCAGCAGATTTCAAATATGCAACACAGTATTATTAACTACAGTCACTATGCTGTATATCTCCTGAACTTACTCATTATATAGGTGAAAGTTTGTTCCCTTTGATCAACATCTCATTACTCCTTCCCCTTACACCGTTTTACTCTCTGCTTCTGTAAGTTTGACTTTTAGATTCCACATATGAGTCAGATTATACAATAATTGTCCTTCTGTGATTGGCTTATTTCACTTAACATAATGTCTGCCAGATTCATATACCACATTTTCCTTATCAGTTCATCCACTGACAAATACTTAAGTTGATATCATTTCCCTATCTTGGCTATTGTGAATAACATTGCAATGAACATGGGAGTGCAGACATCTCTTTGGCTTACTGATTTCATTTCCTTTGGACATAAACCCAGAGACTTGACTGTTAGATCCCATGGTAGCTCTATTTTTAATATTGTATTCCATAATAACTATACCAATTTACATTTCCACCGGCAGTATACACAGGCTCCCTTTTCTCTACATCCTCACCAATACTTGTTACCTCTCACCTTTTTAATTATAGCCATCCTAATGCATGTGAGATGATATCTCATTGTGGTTTTTATTTGCATTTCTCTAATAAATAATGATGTTAAGAACCTTCTCACATACCTGTTGGCCATTTTTATTTTTTCTTTGGGAAAATGCTTATCCAAGTCTTTTGCCCAGTTTTAAATTGAGGGGTTTTGTTTGTTTGTTTATTTGTTTGTTTGCAACTGAGTTGTATGAGTTTCTTACATATTTTGGGTTAAAGACCCCAAACTACATTATAACCTAATTTTTGGGTGGTATAGTGTGATTGTGGTTAGAATTCAAGCTTTAGAAGCAATGCTTTAACTGTACGACCTTGTGCAAATTGCTAAATTACTCCATAAATGTCCTCCTTGGTAAAATAAAGATGGCAATTGTACTCATTTACAGAACACTGTGGGCATTCACTCACTACATGCCAGCTGTTGTTATGCTAACTCCTGCTATGCCTTTGACTCCGCATGTGCATTTAAGCTAGTCACCTAAGGGTTAAGAAGCCTTATTTTAAGTCAATTCAGCTCAGATTTTTCTCTCTCTTTTCTACAGATTTAAAGGAAGTATTTTCATTTTAAGTATTTTATAGGCTTTTTATCTCCAAATAAATGCAAGCAATTTTATAAGAACTAAAGGAAATTCATTACTTGTTTCACATTAATTCAGACCAATGCTTGTAATAAATAATCAGTAGTGACAAATAGAGTAAAGAGAATTTGATTCATTGTTGCTTTCATAACTCTACCCAATAATTTGTCTAATCTAAATAATAATTTAAAAATATAATCTTTACTAAGTTTATTTTCCACTACCAATGTAAACTTTTGAGTTGCACTAATGATACCTCAGAGTTGAACTATATTTTACTATAATCTTATCTATACTTTAAACTTGTGCTGTCCAATACAGTCACAATAATTTATGTGACTACTGATAAGTGAGTTGTAGCCAGTTTGAATTGAAGCATGCTATAAATACAGAATACATAGAGTTTTGAGATTTAGTATAAAACAAAAAATGTAAAATCTTAATATTTTATACTGAATGCATGTAGAAATACTAATACTTTGGATATAGTGAAAATGTGTGTGTGTGTGTGTGTGTGTGTGTGTGTGTATATATATATATATATACATAGCAAATGTATTGTTAAAATTAAATTTACCTTTTTGTTTCCACTTTTTTAAGAAATGTGGCTACATAAAAATTTTAAATGACACCTGTGGCTTGCATTTGTGGTTTGCATTATATTTATATAGAATAGTACTGATTTAGAATTTCTTTTGGTACTTGACTAATATACTACCTGATTATAAGATAAGCCTAACTCATAACTTGGTAATAAAATTTATATTAAAAATGTTTGTGGTTAATCAATATTTCTTCATTTAACACCGATTTGTTGGGTACAGCTTCTAAGCAATGCCCTCTCTTAGGTATAGGAGTAATAAACAAGTGGAGGCTTTGGCCCAGGCTCCTCTTGTAGTTAATCTCAAATCCTAAACATAAGCTCATAGCTCCAAATGTAAATCTCTTTGTGGTCAACTTTCTAACACAAGATAACAAGATAAAATCTGTATATTAAATTAGAGAAGGAATGCTCAATGTAAGAATGGCCAAGGGTGTTAGGAGGAGACTCTCAGCAATATACCAACTGCAACATGAAATCAATGAAGGAGTTCTTAGCAGGAATGATTCTCCAAAATGCAGCAAAGTCAGGAAAAAATCCATTTGGCATTAATTTTGATTATAAGAAGATACGACTAAATTTTTGAGTAGGGGAAATATTATGTAGATTAGGAACAGTCTAAACATAATTTCATTAAAGTCTTTTTTAATTTACTTTGATTTTTTACTTTCTTGTCATTTTCAGGACTTTTTGGAAGACCGAACTAAAAAAGTCTGTATTGTTAAGAAATATATACAAAATATGTACCTTATATATGTATATATAATTATATAATATCTATTTTAACACTCAATTATGCAATCTTCACCTCTAACAAAGATAATAATCCTTTAATATAATTTCTAGTTAATGTTAAAGTTTTCCAACTGTCTCAAAAGCTAGGCTATCCAAATCATAATACAAACAAAACCTACACATTGCATTTGATTCTTGTATCCTGCAATCTCCTCTATTTTATCAGTTTCACCTCCTTAAAAAAAATAATAACCAGTTTTATATTTTGGAGAATTAGATCATTTGTCTTATAGGATTTCTGAACTCTAATTTCACTAATTTATTCCTCATGAGATTTTTGATACTGCTTCTTGATTCCTCTGTTTAAAATAAACTAGGGACTTAATTAGATTCCATTTTATTTAAAGCAGTGATACTTCATAGATGGTACTCTGTACTTTACAACTGGAAGCACATAATGGCTTTTATGTCTTTAAGCTGGATTCAGGTAGTATCAGCCTAAAATGATTATTGTTACTAATATTCTTTGTTTCATCAGGGGATGTAAATATTGATTTCCTCACTATATTATTTTTCCTTTATTTACTAGCTATTATTCTTCTACAAAGAAAAACCATCCTTTCTCAACTGTTTGGTTATCCTGAAATGCAACATTATAGGAAGATCAGATAATTTTTTTTTTCTTTCTCAGATTCTTATAGTAATGAATTGATGCCCTAGCAACCTCCAATGGTGAAAAATGAGGTAAATGTTTTGTTGCTTTATTTCCTTTGAGTATCACAATGAACTCATATGAACTTATGGATTTATAATTATGAATAAAAATGTATGGTTAAATACATTGTAGTCATTATTTTTGATGCTCAAACTATTTTATTTTAAGTCACTGAGAGACTCAAGGTGACCTTGTGTCCATTTAACATTAGTCTATTAGTTCTTGCTAGTTTTCTTAATTGGAAGATTTAACAACATGTTCCAAACTAATTCTGTTCATTGTCTGCCCCAGATTTGGAATCAGTCAACAAGCTTGTTCCCGTGAGTGGGAAGTGATGTTTTGATACCACAATCTGAGTATGAAAACATGCTCGCTGCAAGTAAATTTTTGTTACTTCCATATTCTTTCAGTGGACAGAAATAAAAAATGCACATTTTAAGTGGGAAAAAAATCAAAAGATGATAATGATAGTCCAAATTCAAATTTAAGATTAAAGTGTTCTAATATCTTGGGATATATACATATACACACATACACTCTCTTATTTCTGAGTAAATCCAAGCCATTTTATAAAATTAAAAGTTTATATTAGAGTTTAATTTGGACAAAAGCATATAATAATCAATTGTGACAGAAGAAAAGGAATGATTCTTTGCAGTATCTTCTTTATTTTATACTAAAAATAGTGGTTTCTAGCTACATTGACATAGTTTATATTGACTTTATCCTACATTTTACCTATGACAGTTTTATCCAGTTTTATCAACATATTAATAATAGGTCTACCTAAATGAAATTTAAGAGGGCTTTTTGGTTCTGTTTGTTCTTATATCTTACCAGGACATTGAGTTAAAATATTAAGCATTTAAAACAGTTTAAAATAATTTTTTTACTGTTTGTTTTGATAATAATTAATATGCAACATTTGTTTCAGTTTATTTTCAGTATTTAATTTTTTTATTTGATGACTGAACTACATCAAATTATGTAAAACATAAAATATTCCAAAGTAAAAACAGCACAGCAAGGTGAAAACACAAAAGTCTTTATTCTATCTCTGTCTCTTTCACCCTGTGTCCCTCCCTCTTCCCGCTGTAGTTAACAATTTGTACTACACTTTAGTTTATTCTTCCATTATTTCATTTTAAAATATAAGCAAAACGTGTGCATATTAATATTCTTTCTTAACTTAGTTAAATTTTAAAACTCTGTCTTCACTTTTATTTTCATCTAAAGCACATTTTTGAGATCATTCAAGATCATTTATGCTTCCTGTTGTGAATTTACCTTAGTATAGTCACCCAGTGCTCTCTTTAGGGACACCTGGTTATTTTCAGGCTTTTACTATAAGATCACAATACATAGACTTATGCATATTATTTTGAACACATACACAACCACGCGTGGTATAATTTCACAAAGCACATCTTCAATTTCAAATATTTATTCAACTAATTTAACAAAGTACTATTTTTTCTTGCCCATAACTTATATTTGGAAAGAAAACTACCTGGGAAAATACTTTCTACCCTGCCATAAACCCTGGATAATTAGGAGAAAGATGGAAGACACTGGGATCAAAGCAAATTGAGGAAAAATTTCAAGTGGAGAGACTGGAAATTAAGAGAGTACGTATTGGATGGTTTTTCAATAAAGAATGCCCCAATACAAATGGTGAGGTGAGTTGGTTTGTTTATTTTATTTGAAAAAAAGAAAAGAATTTAAGGCAGTTTATTTCAATACTTGATTGGAAACCAATTATAGGTAAATTTAATATCTTGCAAAATAGAATAGATCTAGTTGAAATCAAAACTGTGTTTTTATGCTTCAATGAGTCATGCTAAATGCCCTACAAAACACTACTCAGTGGATGGCGTGGCATGTCTCTAACTGTGTGGGGAACAAGGTAATTATGCTTATTGATTAAAATAAAAAACAGGATCTTGAGAGAACATTTATTTCATAAGTATCTACTACTATTACTAGTAAAGAAAACAAATGCAGGTAAAGACTTAACATTTTGTCCTATATACAACTTCATCATCCTAACGGTAAAAACTCATATGAAACTTTAAGATACAAGATGATATGAGAATCTCAACATGGAAAGCTGTCACTGTAACTACAAGCCTCTTGGAAACTACGAAAAAATTGGAAAAAAAAAAAAAAAAGAATATTGTTTAACTATTTTTTAAAAAACATTTGAATAAGAATCCATAGAGTATAAACTAGAAGTTTAAAAATGCTTCATAGAACATTCAGGGTTTGCATTACAAGATTCTCACAACAAACCTATTGTAGAGATGAGTAAGACACGTTACTACAGAGAAAAGTTTAAGAGTAAAATTGTAAAAAATTATATTTTGTTGTACTTTGTAAGAGAAAGAATATTGTTAAGTTCTCTAACTTCTGTTGATTACTACTTTAAGCGATATTCATGATATTCATTTAAAACATTGCAAATTTGTTTTATTTATTTATTTTTCTTTTTGAGATGGAGTCTCGCTCTATTGCCCAGGCTGAAGTGCAGTGGCATGATCTTGGGTCACTGTGACCTCTGCCTCCCGGATTCAAGAAATTTTCCTGCCCCAGCTTCCTTAGTTGCTGGGATTACAGGAGAGCGCCACCATGCCCAGCTAATTTTTGTAATTTTAGTAGAGACAGGGTTTCACCATGTTGGCCAGGCTGGTCTCAAACTCCTGACCTCAAAAATGGGCTCGCCTTGGCCTCCCAAAGTGCTGGGATTACAAGCTTGATCCACTGCACTCGGCCAAAACATTGCAAATTTAAATGAGAATTTTAAAAATTGAATGACTGTCCTGTTTCTGTTTTAGTATGCAAACCCTCAGTTCTTCACCTTTGCACTGTCTGTCACAGTTTGGTTATACAATCATTAACTTGAATGTAATCTGTATAGTCAAGACGTTAAGTTTAAATTTAAAGTGTTCTACAAGGAGAGAAAAGCGTTAAAATTTTAAAAATATGTTTTCCAGGACAGTTGAGCTCCAAGTCAGGTAGGTAGTTCAATGCAGTCATTAGCCAAGGACTCAAGGACTGAATTGTTTTAACATAAGGCTTTTCCTATTCTGGGAGCTGCACTTCACTAAAATCTTCTTCTAAAACTTGAAAACAAACAAAAAAACAAGACGTTATGAGGACTAGAAACACATAATTGGGTGGTTCACTATGGAGCAAACTGAGTAGAAAGGGAGTCATCCTAACATCACAATTAAAAGAACTGGAGAAGCAAGAGTAAACACANTTGGACACAGGAAGGGGAACACCACTCACTGGGGCCTGTCATGGGATGGGGGGACGGGGAGGGATAGCATTAGGAGCTATACCTAAAGTAAATGACGACTTAATGGGTGAAGCATACCAACATGGCACATGTATACATATGTAGCAATCCTGCATGTTGTGCACATGTACCCTAGAACTTAAATTATAATTTAAAAAAAAGAAGAAGAAAGAAGGGAGTCATAGGGTCAGTGGTTAATAAGAGTTAAGGGATGAAAATCTCAGCGAAGGAAAAGAATATACAGTTTTCTCAACAATTTGAAACACTGTAAATGATCATTTTACTTCTAAGGAAATTAGTGAAATACCTACTATCTGTCTAGATTAGATTGCTTTTATAATGAAAGTAATTTTATCATTATGCAGACACATATTTATATTTGTTTTGCCATAGAGATTTATCAAGACAGAAGTCTGTCATATTTGTAGATTATACACAGCTGTAGTCAGCAGTGAGTTACTGTCCGACATGCTACTACACTCCCTGTTGCTGCTGATCGGGCTGTCCTCGGTTCCACAGTCAGATCTGGAAACAGGCTCACTTCCCAACTTCATCTTGCTTTTCATATTCAGTACTTAATTACCATAGTGACACATGTCCTTATTTTCTTTAATTAGCCACCACAAGTCTTCTCAGTTATAACGATACTTCTTTTGGCAGATCAAACCTTCACATCATAGCCTGTCCCAAAGATTCAAACCATTTTCTTATTTATATTTATAACATAAATTTTAAAAGAGAGTTTTCTGCTCTTCTTATAGCTTATCTTTGTATTCCTGCCTGACAAACTGTAAGAATGTATGCAGTAATATTAACTCTATAAAGGTGGATACTTTCTTATTTCATGCTCTCTAAATTTCTATTCAAACTCCAGAATCTATTTGAGATACAAATCTCATATGCATTAGCCATGTACTAATGCAAAAGAAAGGCTAGAATAATGCCCAAGATAGCTTATGACAAGCAGAGAGTTTTCCAGGAAACTAATTATATTTATTAATTCTACTATCTTTTAATTACTTGCTTGAATGAATTTCTAGGGCCTTGCTCTATATGGTTCCAAGTAGAAAGTATGCCTCATAGAATAGAGCATGGTAAGACCTTCAGAGTTTCTAGCTATAATTCCCAAGAAATGTGTAAGTATAATGCTCTAAAGTTAAATGGGGTAGAACAAAAAATGTAGTTTTTTTATGTTAGAAGGCAATTTAATTGGTAAAACAGATTTTTTAAATCAACATCATGACTAAGCAATACAGCCATACCCTTGAAAAGCAAAAGCAAAACATTTGACTATTTTATATATTCTAATTTTTTAATTGACAAATAAAATTGTATGTGTTTATAGTGTACCTCACAGTGTTTTGAAATATGTACACACTGAGAAATGGCTCAGTCAAGGTAATTAACACACACATTACCTCACTATTTTTTTGTGTGATGAGAACACTTAAAATCTATTCTGAGGAATTTTCAAGAGTATATTATTAGCTGCAGTCATCATGCTGTAAAATAGACCTCTTGAACCTATCTAACTAAAATTTTGTACTCTTTGACCAACATTTCTAATACCCTCCCCTACTCTCCATCCTTAGCGATTAGTAACCATCAGTCTACTCTCTCTGTGTCTATGAGTTTGACATGTTTAGATTCCACACGTAAGTTAGATCATACAGTATTTGTCTTTCTGCACCTGGCTTACTTCACTTAGCATAATGTCCTCCAAGTTCATCTGTGTTGTCACAAATGACATAATTTCCTTCTTTTTTAAGGCTGAATAGAAATTCATTGAGAATATATACCATATTCTCTTTATCCATTCATCCACTGATAGACACTTAGGTTGATACCTTATTTAGGCTATAACAAATAATGGTGTACTGAACATAGGAATGTAGACATCTCTCTTCAACAAACTGATTTCATTTTTTTTTTTTTTTTNAAATCATGAATGCACTCCCACTCACAATTACTTCAAAGATAATAAAATATCTAGGAATCCAACTCACAAGGAATGTGAAGGACCTCTTCAAGGTGAACTACAAACCACTGCTCAGTGAAATAAAAGAGGATACAAACAAATGGAAGAACATTTCATGCTCATGGATAGGATGAATACATATCATAAAAACAGCCATACTGCCCAAGGTAATTTATAGATTCAATGCCATCTCCATCAAACTACCAATGACTTTCTTCACAGAATTGGAAAAAACTACTTTAAAGTTCACATGGAACCAAAAAAGAGCCCGCATTGCCAAGTCAGTCCTAAGCCAAAAGAACAAAGCTGGAGGCATCACACTACCTGACTTCAAACTACACTACAAGACTACAGTAACCAAAACAGCATGGTACTGGTACCAAAACAGAGCTATAGACCAATGGAATTGAACAGAGCCCCCAGAAATAATACCACTCATCTACAACCATCTGATCTTTGACAAAATTGACAAAAACAAGAAATGGGGAAAGGATTCCCTATTTAATAAATGGTGCTAGGAAAACTGGTTAGCCATATGTAGAAAGCTGATACTGGATCTCTTCCTTACACTTTATACAAAAATTAATTCAAGATGGATTAGAGACTTAAATGTTAGACCTAATACCATAAAAACCCTAGAAGAAAACCTAGGTAATACCATTCAGAACATAGGTATGGGCAAGGACTTCATGTCTAAAGCACCAAAAGCAATGGCAACAAACGCCAACATTGACAAATGGGATCTAATTAAACTAAAGAACTTCTGCACAGCAAAAGAAACTACCATCAGAATGAACAGGCAACCTACAGAATGGGAGAAAATTTTTGCAATCTACTCATCTGACAAAGGGCTAACATCCAGAGTCTACAAAGAACTCAAACAAATTTACAAGACAATAACAACCCCATCAAAAAGTGGGCACAGGATGTGAACAGACACTTCTCAAAAGAAGACATTTATGCAGTCAAGAGACACATGAAAAAATGCTCATCCTCACCAGCTATCAGAGAAATTCAAATCAAAACCACAACGAGATACCATCTCACCCCAGTTAGAATGTCCATCATTAAAAAGTCAGGAAAAAACAGGTGCTGGAGAGGATGTGGAGAAATAGGAACACTTTTACACTGCTGGTGGGACTATAAACTACTTCAACCGTTGTGGAAGACAGTGTGGCGATTCCTCAAGGATGTAGAACTAGAAATACCATTTGACCCAGCCATCCTATTACTGGGTATATACCCAAAGAATTATAAATCATGCTGCTATGAAGACACATGCACACGTATGTTTATTGTGGCACTGTTCACAATAGCAAAGACTTGGAACCAATCCAAATGTCCATCAGTGACAGACTGGATTAAGAAAATGTGGCACATATACACCATGCAATACTATGCAGCCATACAAAAGGATGAGTTCATGTCCTTTGTAGGGACATGGATGAAGCTGGAAACCATCATTCTCAGCAAACTATTGCAAGAACAGAAAACCAAACATTGCATGTTCTCACTCATAGGTGGGAATTGAACAATGAGAACACTTGGACACAGGAAGGGGAACACCACTCACTGGGGCCTGTCATGGGATGGGGGGACGGGGGAGGGATAGCATTAGGAGCTATACCTAAAGTAAATGACGACTTAATGGGTGAAGCATACCAACATGGCACATGTATACATATGTAGCAATCCTGCATGTTGTGCACATGTACCCTAGAACTTAAATTATAATTTAAAAAAAAGAAGAAGAAAGAAGGGAGTCATAGGGTCAGTGGTTAATAAGAGTTAAGGGATGAAAAATCTCAGCGAAGGAAAAGAATATACAGTTTTTCTCAACAATTTGAAACACTGTAAATGATCATTTTACTTCTAAGGAAATTAGTGAAATACCTACTATCTGTCTAGATTAGATTGCTTTTATAATGAAAGTAATTTTATCATTATGCAGACACATATTTATATTTGTTTTGCCATAGAGATTTATCAAGACAGAAGTCTGTCATATTTGTAGATTATACACAGCTGTAGTCAGCAGTGAGTTACTGTCCGACATGCTACTACACTCCCTGTTGCTGCTGATCGGGCTGTCCTCGGTTCCACAGTCAGATCTGGAAACAGGCTCACTTCCCAACTTCATCTTGCTTTTCATATTCAGTACTTAATTACCATAGTGACACATGTCCTTATTTTCTTTAATTAGCCACCACAAGTCTTCTCAGTTATAACGATACTTCTTTTGGCAGATCAAACCTTCACATCATAGCCTGTCCCAAAGATTCAAACCATTTTCTTATTTATATTTATAACATAAATTTTTAAAAGAGAGTTTTTCTGCTCTTCTTATAGCTTATCTTTGTATTCCTGCCTGACAAACTGTAAGAATGTATGCAGTAATATTAACTCTATAAAGGTGGATACTTTCTTATTTCATGCTCTCTAAATTTCTATTCAAACTCCAGAATCTATTTGAGATACAAATCTCATATGCATTAGCCATGTACTAATGCAAAAGAAAGGCTAGAATAATGCCCAAGATAGCTTATGACAAGCAGAGAGTTTTCCAGGAAACTAATTATATTTATTAATTCTACTATCTTTTTAATTACTTGCTTGAATGAATTTCTAGGGCCTTGCTCTATATGGTTCCAAGTAGAAAGTATGCCTCATAGAATAGAGCATGGTAAGACCTTCAGAGTTTCTAGCTATAATTCCCAAGAAATGTGTAAGTATAATGCTCTAAAGTTAAATGGGGTAGAACAAAAAATGTAGTTTTTTTATGTTAGAAGGCAATTTAATTGGTAAAAACAGATTTTTTAAATCAACATCATCACTAAGCAATACAGCCATACCCTTGAAAAGCAAAAGCAAAACATTTGACTATTTTATATATTCTAATTTTTTAATTGACAAATAAAATTGTATGTGTTTATAGTGTACCTCACAGTGTTTTGAAATATGTACACACTGAGAAATGGCTCAGTCAAGGTAATTAACACACACATTACCTCACTATTTTTTTGTGTGATGAGAACACTTAAAATCTATTCTGAGGAATTTTCAAGAGTATATTATTAGCTGCAGTCATCATGCTGTAAAATAGACCTCTTGAACCTATCTAACTAAAATTTTGTACTCTTTGACCAACATTTCTAATACCCTCCCCCTACTCTCCATCCTTAGCGATTAGTAACCATCAGTCTACTCTCTCTGTGTCTATGAGTTTGACATGTTTAGATTCCACACGTAAGTTAGATCATACAGTATTTGTCTTTCTGCACCTGGCTTACTTCACTTAGCATAATGTCCTCCAAGTTCATCTGTGTTGTCACAAATGACATAATTTCCTTCTTTTTTAAGGCTGAATAGAAATTCATTGAGAATATATACCATATTCTCTTTATCCATTCATCCACTGATAGACACTTAGGTTGATACCTTATTTAGGCTATAACAAATAATGGTGTACTGAACATAGGAATGTAGACATCTCTCTTCAACAAACTGATTTCATTTTTTTTTTTTTTTAAATAATTTTCTAATTTTGCCCCCCCTTAAAAAGTTAAAAAGGTTTTTTTTTTTTTTTTTTTTTTTTTTTTTTTTTCTCCACATCCTCACCAGCACGCATAATATTTTGTCTTTTTGATAATAGAGTTTGGCTATTTTATCATCAATGCCAATTGCTATATGTTAAATTCAGGTATTAAGGAAGTTCTTTTAAAATTGAACTCTTCTTTTGGTTTAGGTGTAATTCAGCTGTTCTTGAAACAATCTTAATATTAATATATATTTGCATGTAGAATTACTCATTCATAACATTTAACCTCAAATGGAAATAGCTATCATATTAAATATATATGTTGAATGTCTTCTTGGAAATATGATTATTTTAAAAAGCAAGTCTGTTAATCTTTGCTAGAAGGACATGAAGAAGCAATAAATTATAGTTCAACATAAACTTAAAGGGTTTTTTCTCTTTGCTTATATTTTCAATAAGAGAGAAGTTTTTCTTCTCACTGTACAGAAGTTAACAACTCAGAATAAATGAGACAGCTTTGTTGTTATTATGGGCCCAGAATCCTCCATTGCTGTTGTACCATCTTCAAATTATAGCTTGAGTTTTATGGTCTAAGGTGGCTACTGGTATCCTGGTAAAGTCCACATCCAGCCATCGGGAAACAAAAGAGAAGAAAAGGAACACATCCTCCTGTCCCCAACTTTTAACGCTGCAGGATTCATATCCCATTGGTCAGAATTTAGCCACACCTAATGGTAAGGAAATCTTGCAATTGTAATCTTCATTCCAGGAGGCCACATACCCAGCCTAGAGCCAGGAGTTTAGTTTTCAAAAAAAAACAGAGGAGAATAAATATCAAAGGATAAATAACTTTCTGCCACATCTTCACAGTTTCAGACCATTACTAGAAAATCCAGGAGTTAAAACATTTGTTTTTTTCAACTCATGGATTAGGATGACTAACGGAAAGAATACAGATTTGGGAACGAAAATAACAGGGTTCAAATTCTTCCTTTACCATAGAAGGAATTAAGCAATTAATATTCTCTCCAAGCAGTTCATCTGTAGAAAGGGAGACTAGTAGCACATAATGTTAAATAATGTTGTTTCTAACAAATGAAACAATGATTACACAACTTAAAGTAGTCTTTACAAACTGGTATCTTAGTGCTATTAACTAACAGATATTTACGTGATGAATCTGGTAAGAATAAATAGAATGTCAGCATTATGAATTATTCTCTACAGACTTACATAGTGGTTAAAGTAGATAAAGCATTTCTGACATTTTTCCCCCCAGAGGACCCAGAATTTAATCTATTATCATTAAGCACCAAGAAACAAACTTACCAAAAGTTGTTTTATTCAGGTCATCAGATGTATTATTTGTAATGATTGATTCAGAGACTAATATGTTGATAATTTCAGACCGTTGAAGAATAATTTTGAGCTTACAAGTTGCTTGCTTATGTATTATGCCACATAATACCCAATTTCATCAAAAATGGTAGGTCTCAGGTGTCAACCCACTTTTCAAACGAACAAACTAGAGCTGGTAGAGTTCTAGTTTCTCCATTTGAAAATGAAGAAAAGTCCTCAAATTTACACAGGTATTGAAATCATGGTTCAAGGCTTTTTAAACCATACTGAATCCAGTGATGAGAATACTATTTATGTAAGAACTAGTATAAAATTAATGCAAATAATACATATACTCATCAGCTGGCATTGTTCAAATGTCGTAGTAAATTGTGGATTTGTGTATTCTAGAAAGATGTATATAAGATTGGGGAAAAGAGCTCAAATGTTTGTCTATGATGATATATATTTTATATGATTATAAAAATTAAATGTAAGTAAAAGTACATTATATAAATAGTTAGAAAAAAATAAAAATGACAGAAAGTGTATTTTATTGGTAACCAAGACAAAGTTGCTCAATAAATGACTAATAATACATGCAACCTCTTGTTGTGGGTAATTAGTTCAGTTTTGTAATTGAAATTTTTTATTGAGTCATTTATTAGTTGCAAATAGATAAGCAACTGTGAAAATATTTAGTGAAAGCTTCCTTAAATGATTTATATTTATCATAATGTCAAATTTGCAAGCAAGCAGAAATATATTTATAAACATAATCACTATCCCATTTGCCCAGATGTTTAAAAGAAAAGAAAAAAAAAGTCTGTGACACCAAAAGGAAAAGAGGCAGAGTGTATACAAAGAAATGCAATATCTGCCTAGATTCTAGTTTCTTTTTCCATTACTTTTATCTGCATTGCTAGGGGACTGCATGGTTTTTAAGGAAACCTAAGTTAATCTTATATAATAGGTTGTATTTACAATCCCGATGTACTGTGGTTACCAAACCTTCCTTGATTCCATACAGAACTGCCAAGATGATTTTTTGAAATGAAAATCTAATAATGTATGCTCAGACTTTAAAACTGTTCAACATTAATTTATTTTCAGAATTAAATCCAAACCCATTGCCATGGTGCTTATTATCATTTGTGATCTGGTCCCTGCTTATGGGTCTAGATATATTCCTCTTACTCCCATACATCAATTGTGTTTATTTATTTTTTCTTCATTCATTCAAAAAATTGTGTGTCATGTACTTAATAATATATGCTGAACAGTGTTTTAGGTATTTGAGATACACGGAGGAATACAGATCCTTGGCCTCATGGAGTTTATGTTCTCTCTAACCCTGACTGAGTCACTGAGGGTGTCAGGTAATTGAAAAGGGGATAACAATGGCTGAGTCTTTACTTCTGTACCACTGTATATACCAAGTGCCTTCTCATATACTGTTTTATTTTATCATCATTTAAACCTTCTGGTATAACCATATAGCCATGCTTTTCATAATTTGAACCTTGGAATGTGCTACTTCCTATGTCTGAAATGGGGTTGCCTTCTCCCACTCCCACACGAGGTCTTCTTGTTAACTCCTATTGGTCCTTTAAGACTCCGTTCAACTACAACCTCATTCAGTAAGGATTGCCTGACTGACCACAAACCTCTTTCTTCAAGATTGGTTTCAGTACTCCTGCTAAATGCAGGTATGACACAAATTAAATGCAACATGTTTTATATGATTTTTTGTTAGTATGTCTAAACTAAAATACATAAAGGCAGAATTCAAGTGTTCCCAGGATCTGGCACTGTACCTTGTGCAAAGGATATAATTAATCAAAGATCAAATGCTTCTACAGTTTATTATATACCAACGTGTTTTAAGAAACAGAGTAGTTACTGTTATTCACTATTTCATGCAGAAGAGGCTTGTTATGTTCTATTAACTAATGGATGTCGTATCGTTAACCTTTCTCTTCTTCAAATTCAACGTCCTTCAATGATGTTTATATCTCTATCTCCAAAATATATTCAAAATCCAACAACTTCTCTTCTACTTCACTCTTGAAACTATAGTAAAACGCTTATTATCTCATGGAAAAATTACTTCAAGAGTCTTTTAAGTGGTTGGTCTCATTGTGAACACTTTAACTCTTACAGCAGCTATTCTATTTCCAGAGACTATAGTGATTCTCTTAATACATAGACATATCATATCACTCTATGCTTGTAATCCTCCAATGTGTTCCCAAGGCATTTAACATAAAATTTAAAATCTTTGCCGTAGTCTATAAAGCTTTTTGTGATCCAGCCCTTGCCTACTTCTTCAAATATATTACCCACCACTCTCACTGCTTTTCACTATGATATGACAACATTGTCCTTCTTTCTTTTTCTCAAATGACAGATATGTTTAAACTTCTTATTGTTACATTTGATATTGCCTCTGTGTGGAATGCTTTTCCTCCAAATATTCACTTAACAGGACCCTTCTAACCATGCAGGCTTTATTTCAAATAAAGAAGCACAGCATGTCTCAGTTTCCCTTCAAACACACCAGTCTCTCAATATTCTATTAAGATAATTTCTTTATACCTGCCAAATGATAAGGACTCAGTATTTTTTTTTTGGAGGAGTGAGCAGCCAACACAGAGGAAAAACAAGGAGTTTAGAAGATAAACTGAGGCAGGCATCGATAAAGAGATGGCACAGTTAAAGAATTTTAAACTTCACCTTTTGATCTGTAGTAAATCTAACAGCCTGTCTAGAGACTGTCCCTGAATCAAAACTTCATCTCCACCCAAACCATCTATCTATCCATCCACTCATTCATCAATTCCTCTAACAATTTATTTATTCTTTCATTTACTCATTTTAATTTCAGAATATATTTATAAAGTTATATATTAATAGAAGGCCTAGATAATAAAATAAAATAAACAATAAAACCACCATATCTAGCTCATAAACTAGACATTAATAAAATGTGGTGGTTCAAGTTTAATTGATGGGGAAAAAAGGTCTTGAATCATTCAACTAAATTGAAATTGTGCTTCCTCAGTGGCCCTGGTCAGTTCGGTAGAGAAGTGAGGACAGGACTATATGTTTTTAGAGTTTTTTTTTACCCCCTTTGTTGGGTTGTATTCAGACGTGTGCCATCCATGAGAAGGTTCTTTTTTTTTTTTTTTTTTT